>NC_038047.1:11161391-11358424 GCF_002211085.1 Panicum hallii | reverse complement strand
ATTTCGCACTGGGCATCAACATGGCGGGGGTGGCACCACGCCGCCAGATTGGAGACGGAGAGGCCGATTCAAGCAATCGGCTCCAAAATAAAAAGAGTGAATATGTTACAGAAAGGCAAGTAAGGTACGTAAGGAACCAACGGCCAACTTCTTCTGATCTTCTCAGGAAGTACGAATACCAGTACCAGCAGCGCCTCCATCGGGAGTCTGAGGAAGAGGAGTATGAGCGCCGAACCGGGAAGCGCCTGAGGAAGCACGAAGAAGCCCGCGATCATTGGCACTGCCCGTTCTTCAGGTACTGTTGGGATTCAGGTATGAACCGATTGCCTACAATCAAGGATTGCCCAGAATGTGGACCAAGGAACCAGAAGCAAGGGATTCGGTTTTTTCAGCGGATAGGACCTGCCCCACCCCGGCAAGCGCGGGTTTGGTCATCACAAAAGGAAGATGAAGAAGAGGACAGGTATCATCGTCCTCGTTGGTGTCCCGATGGACTTAGTCGTTCCCAGAAGCGCAGGGTTCAACGGCTGCGTAGCTTGGAGGAGGCCGAAGCTAAGTACATCGAGACTTTAAGGAAGGCACGACCAGATTTGGCAGAACAAGTTCACTATGTGCAGGAAAAGGAGTCGCGCCCGCCCAAAAAGGAATGGCGACCCAAGTCAACAAAGCCGACAAGAAGGTATCGGCTGATGCACACATGGTTTTTGTGCTTCCTGCAGAGTTCCATGCGAGACCCCAGGAGGAGCTGTCGGTGGCCCAACTTGATTTGGGACCCCGGCCAGTGATATTCGAGAAGCCGCAAGCTAAGAATTACAAACACCTGAAAGCTTTGTATCTTAAGGGGTTTATTAACGGTCAGCCTGTGAATAAGATGTTGGTGGATACGGGAGCAGCGGTCAACATTATGCCATACTCAGTCCTGCGCCGTTTGGGGCGGTCCACCGCAGACTTGATCAAGACCAATGTCACCCTAAGTGATTTTAACGGCCAGACTTCAGAAGCCCAAGGTGTCCTTAGTGTGGATCTCACCGTCGGGAAACAAACTGTCCCGACCTCGTTCTTCGTCGTCAACAGCAAGAGCACCTACAATGTTTTACTTGGCAGGGATTGGATCCACACCAACTGTTGCATCCCTTCCACGATGCATCAATGTTTGATCCAATGGGACGGAGACGAGGTGGAAGTGGTACAGGCAGACGACTCGATCGAGATTTCGCATGCGGCCATGAGCATTTGGGATGCGGAAGATCAAGAGCCGATTTCAGGAATGAGCCTGGAAGGATGTGACCGCATCGAAGCTACAAAAAACGGAGTAAGGCTGGTCTTATCCACCGGCCTCACAGAGTAAAGGAACAGGAGGCAATATGTGGTAGCGGAGTCATAAGGCCGGTTCTTGCAATCGGCCCCAAAGGAAGAAGTTGTAAATATAAATGTGTTTCGTAGGCGTTATAAATGGCTAGCATTAACAGCCGGCCCTGTTTTTCTTACAAAAACTTGGAAAATAAAGGGATGTATGGAACGGCCGATCTTAACGATCGGCCGAATTTTTTTATGCTGTGTCCTTTTCCCATTTGCACTGTCGATCTAATGGAAGAAGAAGGGAAGTTAGGGTATGGTTTCACATCGGCTGATGAACTTGAGGAGATAGATATCGGTCCTGGGGATAAGCCACGACCAACCTTCATAAGTAAGAAGTTACACCCAGCACTACGAGAGTCGATGATAGCATTGCTAAAGGGATACGCCGATTGCTTCGCCTGGGATTACACGGAGATGCCTGGACTAGATAGGAAAATAGTAGAGCATCGGCTTCCCCTCAAGAGCGGGTTTCGGCCGTTCCAGCAGCGAGCACGACAGATGAAAGCCGAGGTTCTGGTCGAGGTGAAGAAAGAAATAGAAAAAATGCTGGAAGCCGGATTTATCAGGACTTGCAGGTACGCCGAATGGATTTCGAGCGTCGTGCCCGTACAGAAGAAAGATGGCCGATGGAGGGTGTGCGTGGACTTCAGGGATCTTAACAGGGCCACTCCAAAAGACGAATACCCGATGCCCATTGCAGAGACATTAATCAACGCTGCCGCCGTCATAAGATTTTGAGTTTTATGGATGGTAATGCTGGATATAATCAAATCTTCATGGCCCCTGAAGATATACACAAGACTGCGTTCAGAGTGCCTGGAGCCGTGGGTTTGTTCGAGTACGTGGTTATGACTTTCGGCTTGAAGAATGCTGGTGCTACATATCAGCGGGCTATGAACATATCTTCCATGATCTGATCGGTAATCTAGTAGAAATTTATATCGACGACGTTTGTAGTAAAGTCAGCATCGGTCGAGGGACATTTAGACGACCTGCGGCGGGTTCTGGAACGAACTAGAAAGTTCGGGCTCCGGATGAACCCAAAGAAGTGTGCTTTTGGTGTGTCGGCTGGGCAGTTCCTGGGATTTCTGGTTCATGAAAGAGGGATAGAGATTGGCCTAAAAAGTCAGGAAGCCGTACGCACCATGGTGCCACCCACCACCAAGAAAGAGCTCCAGCAGCTCATTGGTAAGATTAACTTTGTCAGGAGATTTATTTCTAATTTGTCTGGACGGATCGAGCCTTTTATGGAGTTAGTCAAGACTAGAACGACTGACGAGTTCTGCTGGGGGGCAGACCAACAGCGGGCATTTGAGGACATCAAAGAATATTTGTCGAAGCCGCCCGTGCTGGTGCCACCACAACAGGATAGACCGTTTCATATATATCTATCAGTGGGCAACACTTCTATTGCTTCAGTGGTGGTACAATTGTATGATGGCAAAGAAAAGGTGGTCTTTTATCTCAGCAGAAGATTGTTGGATGCGGAAACAAGGTACCCCGACATGGAAAAACTTTGTTTATGTTATTCTTTACGTGCACCAAGCTTCGCCATATCCTGCTATCGGCTGAAGTGGTCGTCATCTGCAAATCGGATGTCATAAAACATATGTTATCGGCTCCTGTTTTGAAAGGCCGATTGGGGAAGTGGATGTTCGCGTTATCAGAATTCGATATCCGATATCAACCTGCGAAAGCAGTTAAAGGGCAGGCGTTAGCGGATCTTATTGCTGAGAGGGTTAACACCAATATCGCAGCACTTTTTATACGAGCCTGGGCCATGTACTTCGACGGATCAGTTTGTGGGGATGGATGCGGCATCGGCATCTTACTGGTATCGCCTCGGGGGGCAACGTATTCTTTTTCGATCAGATTACCTGTCGCCTGTACCAACAATCTTGCAGAATATGAGGCGGTACGGAAAGGTTTGGAATTGCTTTTAGAGGCTGGAGCTGAAGCAGTGGAAGTTTTTGGGGATTCAAAATTGGTAGTTTCCCAGCTTACAGAAGAATACAGGTGCGAAAGCGAGCTGCTGTTCCCAATGTGGGTCCAATGCCAGGAGCTAATAGCCCAGTTCAGATACATTAATTTTTATTGGATACCCAGAGCTCGGAATGCCGAAGCCAATGATCTAGCACAGTTGGCTTCAGGGTACAAAGCCGATGGGTCAGTTCATCAGGTATACTTCCTCGACCAGGGAGATTGGAGAGCCGATATCTTCAATTACTTGAAGGATTCGGCTCGGGGGGCACCCAAGAGATACGATACAAAGCTATGAAGTATGTTCTCATAGGGGATGATATGTTCTACAGGACCTTAGAGGGGTTATTGCTTAAGTGTTGGGGCCAGTGGAGTCCAATCGGCTCCTGCATGAAGTTCATGAAGGAACGTGTGGGACCCATCAATCGGCACACAAAATGAAATGGCTGATTAGGCGATCAGGATATTACTGGCCCACCATGCTTGAAGATTGTTTTAAATACTATAAAGGGTGTCAGGCATGTCAGAAGTTTGGAAAAATCCAGATGGTACCAGCGTCCGTTATGAACCCCATCATTAAACCATGGCCGTTCAGAGGCTGGGGTATGGACATGATCGGCAAAATTAGTCCCCCATCTAGCAAGGGTCATCAGTTCATCCTAGCTATCACAGATTATTTTACCAAATGGGTGGAAGCGGTTCCGATGAAATCAGTGACGTCTAGGGACGTCATTCAGTTTGTCAAAGAGCACGTCATTCACAGATTCGGAATTCCACAGACTATTACAACGGATGGTGGCTCGGTTTTCATTTCAGAAGAATTCAAGAAGTTTGCTGTTGATATGGGAATCAAGCTGATTAGATCGTCTCCATATTATGCTCAGGCAAATGGACAGGCCGAAGCGTCCAACCAGAGTCTTATCAAGTTGATCAAAAGGAAGATTGATGAATACCCTAGACGTTGGCACGAGGTCCTATCAGAAGCGCTTTGGGCGTACCGCATATCATGTCACGGAGCGATAAAAACTTCTCCTTATCACTTGGTCTACGGGCAGGAGGCCGTGTTGCCGTGGGAGGTTACGGCCGGATCAAGGCGTGTAGAATTCCAGAATGATTTGTCCGCTGAAGAGTATGCTACCCTGATGAGCGACAATGTGGAAGATCTCACGGAACTCAGGCTATGGTCACTAGAGAAGATCAAGGAAATAAGGCTAAGGTGGCCCGCGCATATAATAAAAAGGTTAAGCCGAAGGAGTTTCAGGTGGGAGATTTGGTTTGGGAAGCAGTATTGCCATTGGGAACTAAAGACGCGGCTTATGGCAAATGGTCTCCAAATTGGCATGGGCCGTACAGGGTCGATCAGGTCCTACCAGGGAATGCGTACATGCTTGAAGAATTGGACGGCGTTAAATTCCCAGTAGCAGTCAATGGCCAACACCTTAAGAGGTACTTCCCAAGTATGTGGGCTGATGAACAATGAAGCCGATGCGACCAGCAAGCTAAGTAGGGGGGCAAAGGCCGAGTCGACGAGGATCAGTGTCGGCATTATAGGAGACGAAGAAAGAACAACAAGTATCGATCGACCCGATCAGATTAGAACAGCCGATGCGGTGCCACCGGCTCTAGAATTGTGCTTATAGTAATCAGAAGTCACAGGTTACCAAACAGCCGATGTGCCACCATCGACTTTAGATTCGCTACATAAAAAAACACCACAGGTTTACCACACAAACACAAGGTTTATCTCGGACAAGGCTGCAGAAGGAAGGCGTCGATAGCGGCGATAGCATCAAGACGGATGCGGTCAACCTCATCAAGTACTGCTTCGTCCTCTTCGTCCGCCCCCGGCACCACCTATTTGTTTAAGCTGTTCAGCTGGGCCAAGTCCGTCTTCAGTTCAGTGGTTAGGATTTCTGCCTCCTGCTTGGAACCCGCGATGAGATTCTTCTCCTCTTGGATGCGCTGTTTGGTGGCCTGGACCCTAGCTTCAAGGTCTTCCAATTCTTTCTCCAAGAGGTGGAGCCGATGGGTGGAAGTAGATGTATCGATCTTGGCGTCAAGTGCGGCTTTCTTCTTGTTGATCGACTGACACATTTCGGCGATAATGGTCCTCAGGAGCGATTGGGAACGCCGGGTCTCGATCCTGCGGCGAGCCTCTGCTACTTTCGCTTGAAAGGAAGAAAGGTACCCTGCTGGCAAAAGTTTGACCTGGAGGCTGACAGGGAGCTGGGAGCTAACTTCGTCGAGGATCTGCTTGATTACACTAGAATCCTGGATCAAAGCAGAGATAGGGCCCGATAGAAGGTCCTTCACACGGAGAAGTTGATCGGCAGCGCTGGTTGGGCCTGAGGAAGAATCATCGGCCTCCAGTATGGTTGACCCAATCGTGGCAGGGTCAAACGCAAGGAGCTCTGAAAGATCCAGGTTCTGAAGGAGAAGAGAGTGAGATAGGCGTTACAAAAAAGACCAAAATAGTTACAGAGAGAAGATGTACCTGTCTCGAGGAGGAAGCAGCGATGGCCAACGAAGGGGTGATCGGCTCCCGGGAGGGTGTCCCTCCCGAGGAATGAGCGGTGGTAGCAGAGGCCGCATGGATTGCACCTCCAGAGGGAGGAGCGACAGCCGATGGAGCAGCAGTCGGCTTTACAGAAGCAACAGCCGATGAAACGGCGATCGGCTCCGTTGGGCGTACCTCTCGTGCAGGGGAATCAGCAACAGCCGATGAAACGGCGATCGGCTCCGTTGGGCGTACCTCCCGTGCAGGGGAATCAGCGATAGCCGAGGCGGGGAAGGGCCCTTCCAGACAGGAGTCAATGACTTGCAGACCTAGCGAAGCAGTTGGGGCAGCAGCCAATGCAGAAGGGCCTTCCGAGTTTGTCACACCAGGATTGCAAAGGGTGATCAAGGCCCTGATGGGTATGTCCACGTCCCCTGGCGTCTCCACAGACGAACCTTTCTGACATGGAGGTTCCTCCCCGCTGGAGACTTCTACAACAGCAGGCTGCAGGAAAAAAGAGTGTCACTAAAAGGGGGACGAACAAAACCCGATTGCGAAGCGGAAAGAGGGGCCGAACCTGGTCGACGACTGGAGGTGGTGGATTGGGAGAAGACGGCGCGGTTCCCTTCCGGACCTTTTTGACAAGGATCTTCCTCGTCTTAGCACAGACCCGGGGGCAGCAGCCTCAGAAAGCCGTTTCCGCTTGGGGGTCAACTTGGCGGTGCCCGGCTGGATCTGCATTATACTCTTCGAGGGAGGGGGTGCGTTCCTGCCGAAAAGAACCACGGGAGCGACCGCCCGGAAGCAGAAAAGCGATCCATCCTCGTTTATTGGCTCTGGGCCATCTTCTTGCTGCAGCAGTAAGGTGGATTCAGGAGGGATCCAACGCAATTTAAAGAAAGAATGCTAGTCCAGAAAGGGGGTACCTCTCCATCAGGGATGTCATATTCAGGGTCGATCTGTTGAAGCATCGGACCCAGAGCCCCTCGGAAAACATGAGTTTTCCACATCGTCCACCATCCATCGAAGTCAACAGCCGAGGAGGTGAAGGCAAGGTTGGCAGGAACGAACAGGGGAAGGTCTGTGAACAGACTGTAGCACCTCTGGGCGGTCAGAGCGTCGGGGAGGTCCACCCTGCTGGATGTCAGCAGGTGGAGAAGGAAGTGGGGAGGCACCTGCGCAAGGCCAAATTGCCGGGCTGCTACGACCGGCTGGTAAAACTCATAACCGGGTTTAAGAATCCGGTTAGAGGTGCTCATGCCAACTGGGAGAAGGCAAGGCCGAACCATGATAGAATAAAGATGTCTGGTGTCAGCATCATCGGCAATATCAGCCAAACGGAAGGTAGCTGGGTTCTCAAAGAGCTCAGAGTCGGCATAAGGAAGGAAGTCTGGGTTATCAAGGCCTCGGTAGAAAATCTTGAACCAACGGGAAGCATCCGGGGGATTCAGTTTCCCGCCAGGGAGACTGTAGAGGGCCTGCCCAAAGCTAGTACATCTAATGTGTCTCCCACTCAGATCAGGGAAGGAATTACCGACCAAGGAAGGGAAATCAGGATCAGAATTGTGGAAGTAAAGACGAGCCCACAACTGAATGAACCACCATGGACCACCGGTTCTAATCTTTTTCTGGGTAAGGAGGCTGGAAGTCATCAGATGAAGATAACGGTAGAGTTCCCCCAGAAATAATTTGCCGAGGCCAATGGGTTGACCCCTGGCCAATTCATAAGCCAAAGAAAGATAGTTCTTAGTCGGGGCAAGGGAAGGGCCACAGAAGAGGAAGTGTTCAAGCCATAAGTTCAGGAAGGCTGTATGCTCCTTTTCCGACACAGGGCCTTTGCTCTTCTGGTGTTGGCTCAGGTATGTGCTCCAGTTGGTGCATTCAGTTTTCGAAGATAATTTGTAAGGAACCACATGGAGGCTGTAAGCAGAAGGGCAGGCTGAAGATATGTTTAGGCCAGTAATCATCATAACATCTAACAGTGTTGGCGCTAATGGGCTATGCCCAAAGAGGAAACAATTCAAGGCATCAGACCAGAAATAGCCGATGGTCTTTAGAAGGTTTTCATCTTTCTCAAGAGGGGAGAGTGACAAAGACAAGGCATCGGCTATTCCAATTGATTCCCATAAGGGCTGATAGGTGTTCGCTACCCTATTATACCAAGCCATCCAACCTTCAGGAGGGTTCGGCCAGGCGCGGAGGCTATCCGACCAAGATTCTAGGTCTACATCCTGACTCACAAAGGGGATCCGGTTGGCCTCACACGAGATCAGATCTACGGGTTTCTCATAGGAGCGAGGTCCAAGGCAAAAGGAATCGGGAGAAGAAGGATGTGGCAGGAAGATATCGGAAGCCTGAAAAAACCCCAAAAAATCAAGATCACCGGGGGGAGAAGTCATTTAACTGCGCAGTAAGAAATGTGCGGACGCAGTGTTAGATTAATGGGGGTCGGAGTTTACCTTCAGACCAAAGGCGGCGGCGGCGGTACGCGAAGATCCTGCCATCGGAAAATTTGGATCGAAACCTTGGAGAATGAATCTAGGGTTGGTGGCGCAAGATCGAGTGTGTGTTTCAAGGACTAGGGGAGATCTTGCGGCTAGGGTTTGCGAGCGAAAAAGGGGATCGGAATCGACCTACAGGGGTTTGCGCTGGATTGACTGGCAGAAGGTAAAGTAAATTGAAGAGCGGTTTCAGATCCGGGGTGGTATACCTTAATGCCGATGCGATGCCATCGGCTCTTGAATAAATTGTTGAGCATAATAATAGGGATTAACACAAAAGCAGAGTGTATTCATAGCAAGGCAGCAAGAACAAAAGAGGAACTAGCTACTCCTGGAACCAACCTAACAGGGGTACTACAATCTACCACCAGTGCACATCAGAGGCTTTGCGGCGCTTGGACGGTGGAGCGATGCTGGCGCCGCTGCTGCTGCTACCGTCGTCGCCATCATTGTCAGCGTCGTTCCCATCGCTGCCATTGGTGAAGCCGTCATCGTCGTCGGTTCCTCCGCGGCTGTCGGAAGTGTCGTCCGATGACCTGTCAAGGAGAAAGTTACCTGCCATCGGATCTTCTTCGGAGGAGAGGGGGTCGGATTCTTCCTCTGAGAAAGAAAGGTCTTCTCCCCAAAGGGCATCATCTTCCTCTTCCTCCAGCTCGGCTCCGAGGAGGAGAGCGAGATCCTCGCCGTCAGTCAGAGAGCCGTCATCTTCGGACTGATAATCAAAGTCCCACTCCACTGCGTCCCAATGCAGGGGAGCACGGACCTCATAAGCGGCGATTGGGTCATATTCTGGAGTGGGTTCTCGTGTTGTTCCGGACTCGTAGGAGATGACAGAGGAAGCAGAGGAAGAAGAGGCCATGGTGAAGGAAGGAGAGGGAGTCGACGATGGTTGTGAGGGAAAGTGAGTAAAGAAGGTGCTGGAAACAAGTTTATAAAGCTAACGAGTGGATGAAATGAATCGGCACCGTAACGGTTCCCCAGGAGGCCGATGCAGAGCAGTCACGTCCATCGGGAGCCGAAAGGGCATGGTCGTACGGATCGGAAGACGAAGGGTCAAGGTAGTGATGATTTCGGAATTTCCATTACCGAAACCAGGGGGGCATGTGTTATCACCGTATTTTGACCAGGTCAGAAGTGGGCCACGGAGCAAGATGGGCTTGGAAGGCGGTCGTGACAAAGCTTGCGAATCGGGCCCGCGTGGAAGATGGAGGCCATAAGGCCGTGTAAATTAGGAATAAACAGTTAAGATTCGTGTTGTGTTAGGCTAGGGTTAGTTAAAGAGAACAAGTCTACGGACTATAAATATGTACCGCGAATAAACGAGAGAGAGAATCAATCATCATCAACTCTCGGCGTATCGCCTCCCCTGTTTAGGGTTCTTCATCGGGTAAGCGCCACGCGACCCCGATCACGTCTTGCGTGATCGGGGTAGCGTTACCTTTGCTCGTTCGCTCATACGTTGCTCGTGCTGAAGCCTTGTAGATGGCGAGTAGCGTTATTTATCTTAGCATGCGTTGAGTAATCTTTTCTTTTGGTGCTTTCATTGTGCTTTATGCGTTACTCTCGCATGTTTGATCATCGTACCTGTTCGTGGGTATGATGGTTTTATCTTGTTTCGTAGCTGTCAGTAGATCCAATCTGTTATGGCTGGCTTCTATGTATTTAGAAGCTTGGTTCAATATGTGCACGATTAGGCCTTGCAAACGAGTTGAATGATCCGATAGAATGCTCTGTGTCGGCTTTTTGATTGAATAGAGGCTGTTCGGGAATCGGCTTTTAGTTGTTTTCTCGCTCTCTGTTTGGATCGTTTTGTCGATGCTCTTGTGTATCTGTTAGGCTCAATTACGTGTAGGATGTTCCGATCGTGTAGTGAGGGCTTAGTTGTTGTGGATTGGATTAGATTGCATTTATGAAGCAAGTTTTATTTAAATATATACATACGTACCAGTTTCCATATTGCCTATTCTAAAGATCCGATCCGGTATTGACGCAATCGGCTCTTCATAGCCGATGCCGGGGAGGAGGTAATGAGCCGATCACGGCTCGGATTGACCTATACACATGTCTGTGTATGCAGGAGTTGGACACGTCACACCTTCCTGATCGGGTGTAGGATCAGGTGGCACGCCTAGCAACTCTCAGCCAGGGCGCGCGCCAGATCACTGGGCCGTTGACCGAGGGACCGGGGCCCACCAGCCGTCCCGGAAGCCTCCCGGCTCCTCGTGTTGCCTGTCGCTGCCCGCCGGCGGGTTTTGACCGACAACAGTTGTCCCAATAAAAATACGCTAGAACGAGTGTGTTAGTCGAGTAGTGTGGAAAACTCGACTAAGTTGTGAATATTGAATGTTTGTTATTGTGCAAATGTTTGATTTGGATTTTTGGTTGATTGCATAGTCTAGTAGTTAAACTTGTTCATGCAAATCGACCCTAACCCAACTTGAACTAAATACTAAAATTTGATTTAGATCGTTGAGGTAAAACCTATATTCCTTTCTCTCTGTTATATCCTATCGAAGTTTCATCTCCTCAGCGGCACCATATCTTATTCTCATAAATTTCGTTTGTTGCAATCAGATGGTGACCACCAGGCGCACCGGTTCCGGTTCTGACCAGCAGGAGCAGAACAACCAGGGTACTGGTCAGCCGCTGCCGATGCCTCCACCACTGACCCTGGAGCAGTTCTTCCAGCTCCAGATGCAGATGATGGCGACCCTGAACAATACCGTTCAGGCTCTGCAGCAGATCCACGCCCAGCCACCACCTCCTCCGCCGCCTCAGCCCCGTGATTGGCGTGCGGACTTTCTGAGAGGTCATCCTCTGACCTTCTCTCACGCCATGGACCCACTCCAGGCGAACGACTGGCTTCGTTCGGTGGAGCGCCAGCTGGTTGTTGCTCAGTGCGACGACCGGGAGCGAGTTCTGTACGCAGCAGGGCAGCTGCGAGGCTCCGCTCTCGACTGGTGGGAGTCCTACCCAGCTAGGGACCGTGATGCTCTCACGTGGGACCAGTTCCGTGAGCGTTTCAGGAACCATCACATTCCTGAGGGCATTATGAAGATTAAGCAGAAGGAGTTCCGTGCTCTTAAGCAGGTAAAATTAAATGGAATCCCCTGCAGTTTCTTTTGAGCTTCGATCTATCCTTGATCTCTTTCGTGAGCCTGACCTATTGAGCGATGTCTATCCTTGTTATCTGTGTTCGTTATTTCAGGGATCGATGACGGTGACGGAATACCGTGACCGTTTCCTTCAGCTTGCCCGCTATGCCCCTGCTGACGTCGCTCGTGATAGCGATAAGCAGGAGTATTTCAAGGAGGGACTGGATGATCACATCCAGTATGCGCTGCTGAACCACCGCTTCGACAACTTCAACCAGCTGGTTGACGCGGCCCTCAACACCGAGCGCAAGCGCCGGGAGATTGAGGATAAGAAGAGGAAGATGGCTCCATCCTCTTCGGGCAGCAACACTCGTCCCCGCTATCAGCATCCACCATCGCCGCAGCAGCAGAGGCCGCCCCAGCAGTACCAGCAGCGGCAGCAGTACCCGCCTCGTCCTCAGCAGCAGCAGCCGGCGGGACAGGGTCAGAGGCTTCCGGCGCCTCCGGCTCCACCAGCTCAGAGGCAGGGAGCGCCCACCCCTCCTCCTGGGCAGCAGGCCGCTGCATTTCCGCGAGTGTGCTTCCACTGCGGCGAGCCGGGGCACTACGCCAACGTCTGCCCCCGGAAGGCGCAGGCAGGACAGCAGGGGCGTGCAGCACCGCCCAAGGCCCCAGCTCAGGGCAGGGTGAACCACGTGACGGCCGAGTCAGCGGCCGAGGCTCCTAACATGGTGATTGGTACGTTCATGGTCAACACCCACCCTGCTACAGTTCTTTTTGATACTGGTGCCACGCATTCTTTCATCACCCGGTCTTTTGTTGAGCATCATGGCATTCCTACTAGCAAGTTAAAGAGGTGCATATTAGTATCTTCACCGGGAGGGCAGTTGAGGTCTCATGTCTTCTGTCCCAGAGTCAGTGTGGCCATAAGGGGGGTAGATTTCAGTGCTAATCTGATGGTGCTAGACACCAAAGGTATCGATGTGATCCTCGGGATGGAGACTCTCGCCAAGTGTGGAGTCCGAATAGATTGTGCTCAGAGGACGGTTCTTCTGTCAGCACCGGATGGTCAGGAGGTTACTGTTGGTGCCACAGAGCCTTCTGGATTTCTTCATCAGATGGAGGCTAGACCCACGGATGGTATTCGCGTGGTGTCTGAATTCCCGGATGTCTTTCCGGATGATTTGCCAGGTATGCCGCCTGATCGCGACATTGAGTTTTCTATTGATCTCTTGCCTGGCACAGCTCCTATTGCTAAGCGGCCCTATCGTATGGCTCCTGTCGAGCATGAGGAGGTTAAGAAGACTGTCGACGAGTTGCTAGCTAAGGGTTATATCCGCCGCAGTTTCTCTCCTTGGGCTTTTCCTGTATTGCTTGTAGAGAAGAAGGATGGCGCGAAGAGGATGTGCGTCGATTACCGGGATCTGAATGCAGTCACTATCAAGAACAAGCATCCATTGCCCCGTATTGAGGATCTTTTCGATCAGCTTCAGGGTGCTTGTGTATTCTCGAAGATTGATCTGCGTTCTGGTTATCATCAGCTGAAGATTCGTCCTGAGGATATTCAGAAGACGGCATTCACCTGCAAGTATGGGCTATACGAGTATACGGTCATGTCCTTTGGCTTGACTAATGCTCCGGCTTTCTTCATGCATCTGATGAACAAGGTTTTCATGGATTATCTGGACACCTTTGTGGTGATATTCATTGATGATATCCTGATATATTCCAAGTCACAAGCAGAGCATGAGAAGCATCTGAGGCTCGTGTTGCAGAGGCTCAGAGAGCACAAGCTGTATGCCAAGCTCAGCAAGTGCGAGTTCTGGATTGACGAGGTTCCGTTCCTCGGTCATGTTATCTCCAAGGGAGGTATTGTTGTGGACCCCGGGAAGGTGAAGGATGTGCTTGACTGGGTTGTACCGCAGACAGTGAAGGAAGTCCGCTCTTTTCTGGGCTTAGCTGGATATTATCGGAGGTTCATTGAGAATTTCTCCAAGATTGCGAAGCCTTTGACTTCCTTGCTAGAGAAGGGTGTGGATTTCTCTTGGACTGATGAGCGTCAGAAGGCCTTCGAGGAGCTGAAGAAGAGGCTGACTACGGCGCCAGTCCTTACTCTGCCAGACCAGAGCAAGAGGTTCACAGTGTATTGTGATGCTTCGAGGGATGGTCTTGGTTGCGTCCTGATGCAGGAAGGCAGAGTGATAGCTTATGCTTCGCGGCAGTTGCGCTGGCACGAGTTGAATTATCCCACTCATGATCTGGAGTTAGCCGCAGTTGTGCATGCTCTGAAGATATGGAGACATTACTTGTTTGGGCAGAGGTGTGATATTTACACTGATCACAAGAGCCTCAAGTATATTTTCACTCAGAGTGAGCTGAATATGCGGCAGAGAAGATGGCTAGAGTTGGTCAAGGATTATGACCTGGAGATTCACTATCATCCGGGCAAGGCCAATGTTGTAGCAGATGCTCTGAGCAGGAAGAGCTATGTTAACATGGCCATGGCTTTTCAGATGCCTCAGGAGTTATGCGAGGAGTTTGAGCAGTTGAGTCTAGGTTTCTTGCATCACACCTCGGGTACATCATTTGAGGCAGAACCCACTCTAGAGGCGGAGATCAGGCAGCATCAGAAGGAAGATCAGAAGCTGCAGGAAATTCGTGAATTGATTAAGATTGTTAAAGCTCCTCATTTCAGAGAGGATGATCAGGGTACCTTGTGGTACAAGGGTCGGATATGTGTGCCGGATGTTGCGGATCTTAGGAAGCTGATCTTGAGTGAGGCTCATGATACGGCATATTCTATTCATCCAGGCAGCACGAAGATGTATTATGACCTCAAGGAACGATTCTGGTGGTATGGAATGAAGCGTTCCGTTGCGGAGTACGTGGCTATCTGCGACACTTGTCAGCGTGTCAAGGCAGAGCATCAGAGGCCAGCAGGGTTATTGCAGCCGTTGAAGATTCCAGAGTGGAAATGGGAGGAAATCACTATGGACTTCATTGTTGGCTTACCTCGTACTCAGAAAGGGTACAACTCTATATGGGTAGTAGTGGATCGGTTGACGAAGGTTGCTCACTTCATTCCGGTGAACACTACTTACTCCGGTGCTAGACTCGCAGAGTTGTACATTTCCAGGATTGTCTGTCTGCACGGTGTTCCAAAGAAGATTATATCCGACAGAGGATCTCAGTTCACTTCGCGGTTCTGGGAGCAGTTGCATGATTCGTTGGATACTGATAGAATCGGAGTGCCCGATCTTTCGGTGAGTGGAGTTAATTTCGATCTGGTGGAAGATGACCCTCACGATCCGACTACGACGAGCGAGCCCGAAGCGCCAATGCAATCGCTGAACCAACTTCCTGTGGTTACCGACCTTGTTGATGCAAGATCAGCCTGATCACGAAGATCGTTTCCTGCACGCAATCGAAGAACGAACAAGAAAAAGATGCGAGCAATCACAATATCACTCGAAGGTGGAGTTCTGAATCTCACGAGGACAGCGCGTATTTGCGCGTGTTCGAGAGTAGCTAAAGCTAGATGTAAAACAAAACTCAAGTCTGGAAAACAATGATGACTCTATCTAAATAGAGGAAGAGAGGGGCGCAACCCTAGGAAAGGGCGGCCAGGAAGGGGGCGCAGCCCCTAGTGGTGGTCAGCCCTAGGCGCCCACGCAAAGGCCTCAGTTGGGCCAGCATCTATTCTTCTGGGCCTTCATTCTTCAGTAGCATGACGAAGTTTAGTTCTCTTGCACGGGCCCGAGTGATTGGCCCAAAAGGAGGTGGCGCCTGGGGTGGAGGAGCATCTGGTGTCACCGGAAAAGGTGCTGCTGGCGTAGACGTACTCGTGTTGTAGTTGATGTCCTCATCATCCTCCCCTTCTAGAAGTGAAGTCGTCCTCGACGGCAACTCCTCATCCTCGCCCACATATGGCTTCAAATCTGCAACATTAAAACTAGTGGAAACACCAAGCTCCGCAGGCAGGTCAAGGACATAAGCATTATTATTAATCTTGGTTAGCACCTTAAAAGGACCAGCAGCACGAGGCATCAATTTAGAACGGCGTAAAGTAGGAAACCGATCCTTTCTCAAATGCAACCAAACCATATCACCAGGTTCAAAAGTAACAAGTTTTCGACCTTTACTACCAGCAACCTGATATTTAGCATTAGCAGCAGCAATGTTTTGTTGAGTCTGTTCATGCAAATTAATCATGTGTTCAACATGGGCAACAGCATCTATGTGTGGGGCGTCCGCAGCATCAAGCGAAAACAAATCAATAGGTGCCCGAGGAATATAACCATAAACAATCTGAAAAGGGCACATCTTTGTAGAAGAATGTGTTGCATGATTATAAGCAAACTCAACATGAGGCAGGCAATCTTCCCAACGTTTCAAATTTTTGTCTAAAACAGCCCTAAGCATGGTTGACAAAGTTCTATTAACCACCTCAGTTTGTCCATCAGTCTGAGGGTGACAAGTTGTGCTAAACAGCAATTTAGTTCCCATTTTATTCCAAAGTGATCTCCAAAAATGACTGAGAAACTTAGCATCACGATCAGAGACAATTGTATTCGGAATACCATGCAAACGAATAATCTCGCGAAAGAACAATTCAGCAACACTGCTAGCATCATCAGTCTTATGACATGGTATAAAATGAGCCATTTTGGAGAATCTATCAACAACCACAAAAATGCTATCCCTCCCCTTCTTAGTTCTAGGCAATCCCAAAATAAAGTCCATAGAAATATCAAGCCAAGGGGAAGTAGGGACAGGCAAAGGCATATACAAACCATGGTTGTTCAGTCGTGACTTAGCTTTCTGACAAGTAGTGCAGCGGGCAACAAGGCGCTCGACATCACGGCGCATCCGGGGCCAAAAGAAGTGGGCGGCCAGTACCTCATGCGTCTTGTAGACGCCAAAGTGTCCCATGAGACCGCCTCCGTGTGCTTCCTGTAACAACAAAAGACGAACCGAGCTTGCTGGAACACACAGCTTGTTAGCGCGAAACAGGAACCCATCCTGCAAGTAAAATTTGCCCCATGGTTTGCCGTCCATACAATGAGCTAAGATATCTTTAAAATCAGCATCATCAACATATTGATCTTTCACAGTTTGCAAGCCAAAGATTTTAAAATCTAACTGGGACAGCATGGTATATCGACGAGACAAAGCATCTGCAATGACATTTTCCTTCCCATTCTTATGTTTAATAATGTAAGGGAAAGACTCAATGAATTCTACCCAATTAGCATGACGACGGTTCATATTTGTTTGGGTACGAATATGTTTCAAAGCCTCATGATCAGAATGGATGATAAACTCGCGATGCCAAAGATAGTGCTGCCATGTTTGCAAAGTGCGAACTAAAGCATAAAGCTCCTTATCATAAGTAGAATATCTCAGGCTAGCACCGCTTAATTTCTCACTAAAATAAGCAACCGGTTTTCCTTCTTGTAACAAAACAGCACCTAGCCCAATACCGCTAGCATCACATTCAAGCTCAAACACTTTATTAAAATCGGGCAATTGCAAGAGGGGAGCATGTGTTAACTTATCTTTCAAAGTGTTGAACGCTACCTCCTGCGAGTCGCCCCAAGCAAATGGCGCACCTTTTTTTGTAAGCTCGTGCAAAGGGGCTGCAATGGAGCTGAAATCACGGACGAACCGACGGTAGAATCCTGCAAGTCCAAGAAAGCTCCGAATCTGTGTAACCGTCGTCGGTGTAGGCCATTCCCGAATGGCATCAATCTTGCTGCTGTCCACCTCAATGCCCTGCGGAGTCACAACATAGCCAAGAAACGAAACACGTTGCGTGCAAAAGATGCATTTTTCCATGTTACCAAATAAGCGAGCTGCACGCAACGCATCAAAAACAGCACTCAAATGATCTAAATGCGCTTCCATAGTCTTGCTGTAAATAAGGATATCATCAAAATAGACAACAACAAACAATCCTATGAAGGGCCTTAGAACTTCATTCATCAAACGCATAAAGGTGCTGGGAGCATTAGTCAAACCAAACGGCATAACCAACCATTCATATAACCCAAATTTCGTTTTAAAAGCCGTTTTCCATTCATCACCCAATTTCATTCGAATCTGATGGTAACCACTACGCAAATCAATTTTAGTGAAAAGAATGGCGCCACTAAGCTCATCTAGCATATCATCAAGGCGTGGTATAGGGTATCGATAACGAATGGTGATGTTATTAATAGCGCGACAGTCTACACACATACGCCATGAGCCATCTTTCTTTGGAACAAGTAACACAGGAATTGAGCAAGGGCTAAGAGACTCACGAATGTAACCCTTGTCAAGCAACGCCTGCACCTGGCGCTGGATCTCCTTCGTCTCATCCGGATTTGTACGGTATGGTGCGCGGTTCGGAAGCTGTGCGCCGGGAATGAGATCGATCTGATGCTCAATTCCACGGAGCGGGGGAAGACCCGGTGGCAAGTCTTTGGGAAAGACATCAGCGTACTCCTGCAAAAGGTTAGCAACCGCAGGAGGAATATCCAAAGACGGTGCATCATCAAGTGAAACGAGCATACTAGAGCATACAAGTGCATAGCAGGGCAAGTGAGCATCGCGGAGATCATCAAAATCAGCACGTTGAGCAAGTAAAACAGGAGCATTCAACTTGATTTCAGAATTAGAAGTCGATGGTGATGGTTCAAGTTGTTTAGCATTCCTAGCAGCTCGAGCAAGATCATCTTTAACAATTTGTTCAGGTGTCATTGGATGTATAATTATTTTCTGACCCTTTAACATGAAAGAATAATGATTCGAACGACCATGATGCAAGCTATCAGTATCATATTGCCAAGGTCTACCAAGTAACAAAGAGCATGCTTCCATGGGAATAACATCACAATCGACAAAATCAGAATAAGCACCCATGGAGAAAGGAACACGCACGGACCGTGTTACTCGAATTTTGCCACCATCATTAAGCCACTGAATGTGATATGGATTTGGATGCTTACGAGTGGGTAAGGACAACTTCTCGACCAGCACGGTACTCGCCAAGTTGTTGCAGCTGCCGCTGTCGATGATGATGCGAATCGACCGCTCCTGCACAACGCCCTTTGTATGGAACAGAGTGTGTCGCTGATTCTTCTCGGGCGGGACGACCTGTGTACTAAGAACACGCTGCACAACAAGACTTTCATACCTATCGGCGTCGCCCGGGTTGACATGTAACTCCGCCTTAGCTGCATGGTCAGTGGCAAGCATAGTATGATGAGTGTCCTCGGAATCACTAGCGGACGAGTACTCACCATTGTCACGTATGAGCAAGGTGCGCTTGTTTGGGCAGTCCCGAATCATGTGCCCAAATCCTTTGCAACGATGGCACTGAATATCCCGTGTACGTCCTGTGGAAGGAGCAGCGCCTGTGGACGGGGGTGCTGCAGGTTTGGCCGGCCTCTCGCGCGGTGTAGTGCTGGTTGTGGATGGCGCATGCAGGGCAGGTGCCGAGCTGGTTGCCGGGCTTCTTCCTGCAAAAGAGTTAGAAAATGTCTTCGAGTGGCGACCCTGCACTTCACGTTTAGCTTTGCAAGCATATGCAAACAATGTGGTCATATCATTATATTCCTTATAATCAAGTATGTCCTGAATTTCGCGGTTCAAACCACCGCGAAAACGTGCCATAGCAGCGTCGTCTGTCTCAAACAAACCACAACGAATCATACCTTTTTGTAGCTCCTGATAGTAGTCCTCAACAGATTGTTGACCTTGTCGAAAGCACTGCATTTTTTCAAGCAAATCTCGTGCATAATATGAAGGGACAAATCTGTGTCGCATGGCAGCTTTTAATTGAGTCCAAGTGGTGGGAGGGGGATGTTTTTGCTTATATTCACGCCACCAAATTAAAGCAAAATCAGTAAATTCACTAATAGCAGCTTTAACTTGAGAACTAGCAGGAATGTCATGGCATGAAAATTTCTGGTCGACCTCTAGTTCCCAATCAAGATATGCAGCAGGATCATATTTGCCAGTAAAAGATGGAATTTTAAATTTAATCTTAGCAAATGGGTCATTATGTTGATGGCGTACCACACGGCGGGCACGACCGCGACGAGCTCCCTCATCCGGCTCCGTGTCACCGCCATAATCCTGCTGCAACTCCGTGATCGTTGTGTTCAATGCGTCTAGCCGTGCCACAATGGTGTCGAGCGTGGTCCTAGCGGCCGTCTGAGCGAGGTCGAGCTGATCGAACCTCTCGGTCGATGATGTGATCGTCGAGTCAAGCCGTTCATGCATCGTCTTGATGTCCGCAGCAAGGCCGTCAACTCGTGTCCGCATGTCCTGCAGCTGTTCATCCGCTGTGCCTTCGTCTCCTGCCATAGTTAGCGCAAACACAAAAACAAAGCCGACGACGACAAGGGTGTAACGGCTCACAAGGCGCTCACAGTAGTGCTGTTATCAAGTTCTTATCCGTTCGTACCAAGCACACAGGGGTGATCTGCAATCAACAGGTAGAACCGGCGAAAGATTGGAGGAGCGATTGCCTGGAGAAACAAAGTCTGCTCGTCGTAGAACTATGTGGAGTTCTGGGTAGGCTGCACTCAATTCAAGGGTTAGCACAATCAAACAATATTGCAAGGTTGAATTATAGTGCCAAACACGTAATCAAAGCTGCTGGAAACAAAGTGCAAAAGGTGAGCAAGGGTATGGGGGCAAAGGAAAAAAAACACAAGAGAGAAAACAAGGAACCTGGGCGTCCTGCGGAGAACGCCCAAACGAAGGTAACCTCCTTTCGGTTTCCCCCTGTTTTGTTTCTGCGTTTCTGTTTTTTTTTTTTTTTTTTTTGCCAGGAGTCCTCAAAACCGATAATATGAACAAAGAGGATCTCAAACAGCAAGTTACGGCACACACCTTACCAATGTGATCCTTTGTAACGGTCTCGTAGTGTGCTTGCTAGCCATCTCACCTAAGGAAGTGTGATGAACAACTAGCGTAGCTCACGACTTGTGGGTAAAGTTGTGCAACCTCTCGAGAGTGTAAAACTGATATATCAGCTGTGCTCACAGTCATGAGCGGCCCAGATCCTCCTTTTGAGTAGTGGGGTTATCAACCTTTGATTAGGGAGATTCCCCGGGTGGTTATGGTTTGGATGGTTCTCAGTAGTTCTTAATTAATATTGATTAATTTATTATGCAATTGGGTTTATGGTAATTCATCCACTAGTAGTAACTAGCTTTAATAAAATTTGCCAAGACTAAAAGCTAATGCAGTTGAGTCAGCCAACCTAGAGCCTCATAGTTTGTGCTATACTTGTTGAGTACTAGTTTGTACTCACACTTGCCTCTCCACTTTTCTGTTCCATTTCGGATATTTTCGACCGCTGCTCAGTGCCCGGCAACGTGGAGGACTACGTCAGCGGCTTCGACGACTTCTAGGCGTTTGTCTCCCAGTCGACGTCCCTTTGGCGCCCAGCTCTTCATGTATTCATTTTACGCTTCCGCATTCCTTGGACTGATTCTTGATTCAGTTGTAATAAAGATATTCATTTTATAATTTATACGTTTTTATTCGTGACATGTGTTGTGATATCTTGATGATCTGTTGTATATATGCGTGACTTGATCCTGGCGCATATATGATTGCTCGATTTTTGTTCTTTATAAATCGGGTGTGACACCTTCGATGGTGAGGTAAGGAGTTAAGGATCCTCAGCCAACTGAGGGAGCTTGGCCTTCCTGTCGGTGATGCGAACCGAACGCTGTTTCTCAAGCAGTGGCCTACTTGAGATGCTGCCAATGTACCAACTTCGGTTGACTACATTGGGAGTATATGGTTCGGCGCAGGGTATGGCGATTGCAGTTCATACCCCCGCATTTTGCGGTACCCCCGTGAATACGTTATCTCGATAACGTATGTTAACGTTGTCTGTATAGCAGTAATTGTACAGATGCTGTCAGACCCGGGGCCACGGGGCTGTGTACATCAAGGAGTCCGTATTGGGCTAGGGGATAGAACGTGTCCTGTACCTTATTTATGTTGTATTCTACCTGCCTGCGGAGTAGAACTAGTCGATACAGAAGGAAACTGCTCGAGTTGTACTCGAGTACGATTCCTAAGTTAGTATCGGACTAGGATTCATATAACCCTGTCCCCCCGGATATATAAGGGCGGGCAGGGACCCCCTCAAAACAGAAGATCACCAGATCAACATCAAGGCAATACAAACCATCATACAGGACGTAGGGCATTACGCATATTGCAGCCTGAACCTGTCTAAATCTTGTGTTGTCTGCACCTTCGAGTTCCTGATCTCGGCGCATCCCAACCTAAAACCTACCACCTTGGGTATACCCCTCGGTGGGCAGCCGGATAAAACCCGACAACTGGCGCGCCAGGTAGGGGTGCATCAGAGATCCGCTGGAGAACTCGATGGCTCTTTTCAAGTTCCCCAGTCCCGTGCTCCCGGAGGGCACAACCTTTGTTTTTGGCTCGTGGGTCTGCGTTGCCAACGGCGCGGGCGGTTTCCGTCGGCACATCGTCGACGACACCATCAAGCTAAAAACACTCGCCTCAAGGCTCGATGACTTTGTCGATAGTCTTGACAAGTTGCCGTTCTTTGATTTTGCCAGGGAAACCGAGGCAGAGTCTGTCACTACTGTTCCTTTTTCCGAGTTGGAAAAGGACTTGGACTCTTTGCTCCAGGCTGGAGGTTCCGAGGCCACCGCATGTCGGGGGGCTGAGGATCACCTGGCCACTTGTGGGCTTATGATCACCACCACCTCTGAAGGACGAATTGTTCATTGGAGGGGGATGATTCTGTTCGATCTACTCGGACATGAAGACCGCTTGGTAGCCCACCTTGAGCCTTTGCCTTTTCGGGAGGGCAGGGCGTTGGCTACCATAACCGAGGGCTCGACTGAACTAGTCGAAGCCCCCTCTGAAGAACTCGCAAGTCGCCAAGTTCTGATGGCGGAAGAGGGGGACGATGATGCTCTCATCCCCATCGGCGCACTTGATGGGATATCAGAAGATGAAGACACCGCTGAAGCTGTGGACGAAAACGACGCCGAGCGCGACGCGCGACGTGCACGGAACAGAGCTCGTGCGGTTCGTAGAAGGTGGGCCAACGAACGTATACGTTCTGCACAGCGCGAACTCGACGCTGAATTCGCCGCGACAGATGAACGAGGCTTCAGGACTCCTGTGGCCAACATTGCTCGGGTAACAGCACTACTCGAGCGAAGCAACGACCCCAACGTTCGACAAGCGCTCCTCTACGCCCAACGGGCGTGGGTCCAGCTGGACCAGCAGGCTCCGGCATCACTCGTCAGGGACGAACATGTCGGAGACAGCCGAAGCCAGGCCCCAAGTCGAGCAACAGGTAATCGCCCGCGACCCCAACGCAGCAATAACAAGGACGGTGTGGGTGGGAGCCAGTTCACTGGTGGGAGGCGGCAGCCACCTTCAGCAAACAACCCGAGGCAGCCCAACCCTCCACGTCAACAACCAGACCTTCGCTAGAAGATCAATGAGGGGCGCGATGCCCGGTCAGTCCTCAACTCGAGGCGACGGGAACGCGAGGTAGCCGAGCGAGACGATGCTGACTGCAGCGATCGTTTTCCTGCGTTCACTGCAAGATTCAACAACTATAAGTACCTAGAGGGTTTTAAGCCAATTGGTATTACCAAGTATGACGGTAAGCAGGCCCCCCAACAATGGCTCCGCTGTTACTCCACTGCCATTGAGGTGGCTGGCGGTTCCAACACTACCAAAGTCGTCTACTTTCCGATGGCTTTGGAGCCTGCACCGTTGACTTGGCTGGAAAGCCTCCCCAACGACTCTATCGACTCCTGGGAAGGCCTCAAGAAGGTTTTCATCGACAAATTCCAGGGGGCGATATCCCGAGCAGGAACCCGGCACGACCTCGCCCAGTGCAAGCAAGAGCGTAATGAACTCCTCCGATCCTACACCCGCCGTTTCTTCGATGTGCGGGCCACCATCACCAACATCTCGGAGGAGGACATCATCGACTGCTTCTACAACGGCCTCACAGACCCAGGTATATATCGTGATTTTGGGCATAACAGGCCGAAGACAGTTACAGGTTTACGTGACATGATGCACGACTGGTCTGAACAAGAAGAAAAGATGGGCGAGAGGTTTCCAAGGCGCACCAACCTCAACCAGAAGCGCAACAACGACAACCGGGCTGACAAAGGCCAGCGGGACTTTTCGGGTTCTTCCCGAAAACACAAGCCAGACGATCTCGTCGCGGCTGTGGAACGTCCGTCGCGGGGCAAGAAGTCGACCACGCAGGAGCAGTTTGAGACACTCCTGCAGAAGAAGTGCCCGTGGTGTGTCAACTCCAAACACGCAGCGATCGACTGCTTTCAGCTCAAGCACACCTTTGGCTCTCCTGGAACTGGCAAGAAGAACAAGTCGATGGGCAAAGAGCCCGAAGACGAGGAACAGGAAGACAAATCTGAGATGCCCAAGTTCCAGGATGCCTCCAAGACCGTCAATGTTATCTTTGGCGGTGACGAAGATTTTTGCTCCAAGCGGGAACAGAAGTTGCTGCTACAGGAGATTCTATCAGTTGAACCGGCGGTACCACAACCACTCCGATGGTCGGAGGTCCCCATATCATTTTCCCGTAATGATCAATGGACTTGCTTTTCCGAGCCTGGGAAGTTCCCACTGGTGCTGGACCCCGTGGTCGCAGAAGTCAAGCTTACTCGGGTTCTTATTGATGGTGGGAGCGGACTTAATCTTATCTTTGCCAGTACGCTGAAGAAGATGGGTCTGGACCTTACCAACAAGCTCACTCCGAGCAAAGCCCCTTTTTACGGTATTGTCCCTGGCAATGCCGCGCACCCGCTTGGAACAGTTGTTCTCCCAGTCACTTTCGGGACAAGGGAGAATTACCGAACCGAGTTCATCAAGTTCGAGGTGGCCAACTTCGAATCTTCCTACCACGCTATACTGGGGAGGCCGGCGCTCGCCAAGTTCATGGCGGTGCCGCATTATGTCTACTTACTTCTCAAGATGCCAGGACGCAGCGGCGTGCTCACGCTCCGAGGCGACTTGAAGAAGTCTTATGATTGCAACCAAGAGGCCATCCAGTATGCATCGACTTCCCGCGTGCCAGATGCTTCCGCAGAAGTACTCGCGGCCGCACAGCAACTCTCTCAAGCCGAGCTGGACATCCCGACGAAGAAGGCGAGCCAATCGGGCGTCAAGTCGACGGGCGAGATGGCTCTCAAGACGATCCAGCTCCAAGAAGGCGACTCATCCAAGACAGCCATCATTGGCGCGGGCTTGGGTGACAAATAGGAACTCGCGCTCATCAGCTTCCTGCGGGCTAACCGAGACATATTCGCATGGAAGCCATCGGATATGCCAGGGGTGCCCAAGGAGCTGATCGAGCATAGTCTCAATGTGTACCCACAAGCTGTACCAAAGAAGCAACGACTTCGTCGTTTTGCCCCTGATAAACGGGAGGCTATCAAACGAGAAATAGCCAAACTCCTCGCGGCTGAATTCATTAAAGAAGTAATCCACCCAGAGTGGGTAGCTAACCCCGTCCTTGTATTAAAAAAGAATAAAGAATGGAGAATGTGTGTCGATTATACCGATCTCAACAAGCATTGCCCAAAAGATCACTTTGGGCTCCCTCGCATCGATCAGGTAGTCGACTCGACCGTAGGTTGTGTACTGTTATGTTTCCTTGATTGTTATTCAGGCTACCACCAGATTGCTCTCAAGGAAGAAGACCAGATCAAGACCGCGTTCATCACCCCGTTTGGGACTTATGCCTACAAGACGATGTCCTTCGGGTTGAAGAACGCTGGCGCCACCTATCAGCGGGCAATTCAGATGTGCTTTGCTTATCAGTTACACCGGAACATGGAGGCCTACGTGGACGACGTGGTCGTGAAAACCCGGAGCCCCGAGGGCCTGATCACGGATCTGGAGGAAACTTTCGCCAGCCTAAGGAAGTACCGATGGAAGCTTAATCCGACCAAGTGCGTTTTCGGTGTTCCATCAGGCAAATTGCTCGGGTTCATAGTCAGTAACCGGGGCATCGAGGCCAACCCTGAAAAGATTACCGCCATCACTGATATGGAGGCACCTGCCACAATCAAAGATGTGCAGAAACTTACAGGGTGCATGGCAGCTCTCAACAGATTCATCTCCCGGCTCGGGGAGAGAGGACTATCTTTTTTCAGACTCTTAAAGCACCAGGACAAGTTTCACTGGACAGAGGAAGCCGAGCGGGCTCTGCAGGATCTCAAGCAACACCTACAGTCGCCCCCGATCCTCACAGCACCATTGCCGAGTGAGACCCTTCTACTTTACATTGCGGCAACTACCCATGTTATTAGCAGTGCTATTGTTGTCGAACGCTCCAAGGAAGGCCATGCTTTTGGCGTGCAGCAGCCCGTGTACTTTGTCAGTGAAGTACTCTCGGAGTCTAAGGTGCGGTACCCGGCGGTCCAAAAGCTTCTCTATGGCATATTGATCACCTCAAGGAAATTACGCCACTACTTTGACGAGTACCAGATCACCGTGATCACAGACTACCCGTTGGCGGATATCCTACACAACCAAGACGCCACGGGTCGTATTTCAAAATGGGCAGTGGAACTGGAGGCTTTGTCGATCAACTTCAAGCCACGCACTGCAATCAAGTCCCAAGCTCTAGTTGACTTCATGGCAGAGTGGAGGGAAAATCAAGTTCCAAATCCAGTTGACAAGCCAGAGCATTGGACCATGTACTTCGATGGTTCTCTCAAGCTCGATGGCGGCGGTGCTGGAGTTTTATTCATTTCCCCAAGAGGCGAACAACTCAAGTACATCCTCCAAGTTCTCTGGGAGGTGTCCAACAATGAAGCCGAGTATGAAGCCTTGCTTCACGGGCCTCGTTTGGCGATATCACTAGGCATCAAGCGGCTCCTCGTATACGGCGATTCACTTCTGGTCGTTCAGCAGGTCAACAAGGAGTGGGACTGCAACAAGGAGACCATGGAAGCCTATGTACAGGAGGTACGCAAGCTAGAAAACAAATTTTCTGGCCTAGAAGTTCATCATGTGCTGCGGGAGCACAATGTCGCTGCCAATGCCTTATCTAAGCTGGGATCAACTCGAGCACAAGTCCCAGCAGGGGTATTCATTCAGGAGTTGAAGCACGCGTCCATCAGCTCTTCACCGCCGGTTTCCACCGCTACTGGCTCTGTACAGCCAGAACGGGAGGTTATGCTGGTCGGCGAGGACTGGAGAGGACCTTTTATCGATTTCATCCGCGATCTTGTATTACCGGCGGGGATGAACCCTAAGAGCGCTGATGCCGCCCGCGTCATGCGACGGAGCAAGGGGTTTGTCCTAGTCGAAGACAAACTTTATCGGCGTGGCGCACGATCTGGAGTACTCATGAAGTGCGTCACAGCAGAAGAAGGTCTGGACATTTTGCGAGAGATACACGAAGGCGTGTGCGGTAACCATGCAGCATCACGCACGCTAGTGGGCAAAGCGTTTCGAGCTGGCTTCTGGTGGCCCACCGCCGTGTCTGATGCCGAGGATCTGGTACGAAGATGTCAGAACTGCCAGTTCTTTGGCAAGCAAACTCATGTTCCGGCCCACACCCTCATCACTATACCGCCTTCCTGGCCGTTCGCTTGCTGGAGCCTCGACATGATTGGGCCCTTCACAACGGCGCCAGGAGGTTTTACTCATGTTTTGGTGGCTATCGACAAGTTCACCAAGTGGATCGAGTTCAAGCCGATTGCCAAGCTTACTCCAGACAGGGTGGTCGACTTCATCTACGACATCTTGCATCGGTTCGGCTTCCCCAACACTATTATCACCGATTTGGGTTCAAATTTCACGGCCAACCAATTCTGGGAATTCTGTGAAAACTCATCCATCGAGGTCAAGTATGTTTCGGTGGCACACCCAAGGGCAAATGGGCAAGTCGAGCGTGCTAATGGCCTGATCATTGACGGCCTAAAGAAGAGACTCTACGATGCCAACAGCAAGAAGGGCGGGAAGTGGATTCACGAGTTGCCACATGTCGTCTGGGGGCTCAGGACCCAACCTTCAAAAGCCACAGGGCAGACCCCGTTCTTTCTTATCTACGGCTCCGAGGCAATTCTCCCAGCAGACATCATGTGGAAATCCCCAAGGGTCAAGATGTATAAAGAAGGCGAGGCGGACGAAGCACGACAGCTGGAGCTGGACTCTATCGAAGAGGCTCGCTGTTCTGCTCTCGTTCAGTCAGCCCGTTACCTACAGGGAATCCGGCGATATCATGATCGCAACATTAAGGAACGGTCGTTTAGCATAGGCGACCTCGTCCTTCGTCGCGTTCAGGATGAGTCAGGTTTGCACAAGCTTAACTCAAGATGGGAGGGACCGTTCATCGTCAAGAAGGTTACAAGACCAGGATCTTATCGACTTCAACACCCCGATGGTCAAGATGTACCCAATTCCTGGAACATCCAGCACCTGCGACGGTTCTACCCCTAAGCAGACTCGTTTTCAATTCCTGTATGCGTCAAGGGCAAGTTTTTTCTTTTCTGGGTCAACATGGCGGCTTTGTGCCACATGACTCCAAATGTAAATTCTTGAATACAATGCGGCGGCTTTGGCCACGCCCAATTTTTCTACAAATCGACTACTTGCTAAGTGGCACATGGGTCGTCGCGATGATAATCGTGTTTTTTCCAAACTGGTTAGGCCCGTCTGGCTCGGGTTCTATCTAACTTGTTTGACATGTCCGCATGATTGGCTACTCCTGTGGTTGTTACACCTCAGGGTAGTTTTCGACTATTTGCCATGGGCATCCTAGTCGTCGCGCCACAGACCGCGCGTTCCGGGCACGAGTGGATCCCTTTGGCTGGATCTTATCTAGCTCACCCGATGAGCTCACGTGAAGGGCTAAATCGACTACTCTCTAAGTCATTGCACTCAGAGGTAGCATGTTCCTACTATAGAGCAGACGGAGCTCCTAAACTTCACACAAGGCTACAAGAGAACAAAGGTAGTTCCTTATATTACAAAGTCATGTACACTAACGGTTCAACCTTGGACCATGTCTCCCACAATTTTTTCAGCCACCGGTCGGACCTCTAGCAAATACTCGCGGAAGTTTTCGTCAGTGCACTCAGCAGCTGCACCCTCCGCGAGTACTTCTAGCCGAGCCTTTGGCCAGAAGGATTTCACAAGGCCTAGAGCATGACCTACGTATAATGTGGCCGCCTCGGTGACAAAGTTGAGGATCTTTTGTGGCGCCCCGCGAAGTCGATCAAGTAGTGGTGGCCCATCTTCAACGCCGTCTTCCTGAGGATCCACCATCTCTATGAGTTCTTGAGCTGCCGTCTTTAAGTCATTAAATTCCTTCTGGTGCTGCTCTCTCTCCTCGCCCAAAGTCTTGATCTGCTGGAGACAGTCAACGAGTTGCTTCTCTGTGTCGGCCATCACCTTTCGCAGACCCTCGACTTCATCTGCGTGGCGATACAGCATGTTCTTCAAATCAGTAAGCAATCCCTCTTTATAATTTAAGAGTTGTTTAAGTTCTGCAATGATAAGTAGGTTTCAGACCAGGAAGTTATCGACTACGGGTACGAATTCGGGAGTCGAATTCAACGTACCTTGATGGGTTTTCCGCTGCTTCTTGAGTCGGCCTTGGAGCTCGGTGATGTTCTGCTCGAAGCCGGCTCGCTCCTGCATCAGCTCGTCGATACGCTTGGTGGACTCTTCCAGCTTCACTGAAGTTTTTTAGTTCATGTCCTGCATGTTCCCGGGCATCAGAGGCAGACGACTAAAGCATGCAGTTACCTGCGGTTTAGACAAGTTTTACCAGAGCAAACGTGTCGATCGCTTTGATCATTTGGCGTAGGCGGCTCAGATCGTCCCCTGGGAGGTGTACTTCTTGGAGTGTATCAGCGTTCTCTCCTCCAGGGGTTGGCAGCACGGTTGCCTCACTGGAAGCACCCGTACCCTCCAAGGCTGACGGCTATGGGCTCTCTGCGAAGGACAGGCTGTTAACATAGCAACGATTGTGGCAGAAGGCAGTGGGATCATTTACCTGCAATGTCGATGTGTACGGCAGTGGCGGCCTCGACTTGCTCATTGCCAGGGGCTTCGAGTTCCGCGTGCTGGGGCTCGGGCAGTGGCGAGTCAAGCACGACCACGTCTGCCCTCCCTGCTGGCTCCGGCGCGTTGGCTTGCCCGGGCGAAGGCTCGGAGGCTGGTGGAGCCAACTCGAGTTCTGGCGTCACCGCAGCGGTTGACCTGCTTAAGACAACAGCACAACACTTTTACTGTGATTTCATCACATGGCTAAGGGCAGGGTCCAGAGCGTCACTTACACTCGGGATCGGATCATTGTTGGTTTTTTCCACACCAGCTTCAAGGGTTTCTTCACCACTGTACTCATTGCTGGAGGTGCAGGCATGCAAGTCGATGAGGCTGGCAGCGCTGGCGTGGCGATGGCCGCGGCACCCACTGATGGTGGCAGGGCTGCCTCAGTCGAGGGCGCGAGTTGCCTCGATGTAGGGCCCGCCACGGCAATCGTTACATCATCGGCACGAGACGGTGCCGGGTCCACCCTATCAGCTTCTGTGGGTCTGGCCTCTGGTGCATCATTTCCGGTGGGGGGCGTTTCGGCTACCCTCTGGCGCTGGGGGCTGGGCAAAGAAGACGACGGACTGCAAAACAGAGTTGTTATCAATATTCAGCGAAACAACTCGACACTTTATAGTTTGACAGATACTTACCCGGCGAGGTCAGCGGTGCTGGCTTTGCGTTTCCGCATCTCCCGTCGCCACCGGGGAACTAGAGGTGCGTCATCAGATAACTCCACGGATGATCCGGAGGAGTTGTTTGCTTGCACCCCCTCCCTAGTTGCCTGGCTGCCTGCGGCCGACTCGCTGCCAGCAATTTTTTCCTTCTGTGCTTTAGCTGCAGCGCTGGGCAGCATGTGGTAAGGCCGGGGCAGATCGGGTTGCGGCGGATAACTTCGATACAATGCTGTTGAATCCTGTGTTAAGACAATCAGTTAGTATTAACTCTTCAGATCGAGGGAGAAGTCGAGAAGTCGAACACTTACCGATGGTGGTCAATTCTGGGCTGTAAATCCCGCTGGAACATACGGGACGGCATCCACATCTAGCAGAATTCACTTGACGCGAACAAGTGCAGCATCGTCCCCAAGCTCTTTTGCTTACATACGGGATGGGTCTTCAGTACCCATGTACTCGAATCCTAAGGTATGGCGCTGTTGGATTGGTTGAATTCAGCGTTTGAAGAATGATAACATCACAGATGCCCCGGTTACCCCCATCTCTTTGTGTGCGGCAATCAACTCGAGCAGCTCTTTTACTTGGTCCATCTCGGCTTCATTGGGCTCCAATGTCCATTCGCCACGCTGAACAGGGGGCCTGCCGGACCGCACAGGGAGTTGGGGGGCGTGGTTTGCAATGTAGAACCATTGCTGTTTCCACCCGGGGACATTGGAAGGAAATTTGTAAGATATGTATTTGTCACTAGCGTGTTGCCTAAGCTGGATACCAGCACCCCCTATTGCAGAAGGATTTTTTGAGGTGGGCTGGGGCTTCACGCGGAAAAGATAGCGGAAAAGAGCCCAATGGGGCTCAATTCCGAGGAAGGCTTCACAAAAGTGGATGAAAATGGAGATATGGCAGATCGAGTTGGGATTGAGGTGTTGCAGCTCAATCCCATAGAAGTAGAGAAGGCCACGGAAGAATGAACAAGTGGGGAGGGCGAATCCCCGTTCAGAAAAAGAGCAGAAAGAAACGATCTCATCGACGCTTTCCATGGGGAATGGATCGCGAAAAGGAAGGCGCCAATTGATGAGATCCCTCTCCTGAAGTAGACCTCCCAACACCAAATTTGCTAGATTATGGTGAGAACACTTACTAATTGACCATTCGCCGGTTGCTGCTTGCGCTTCTTTCAAGTCCTTCTGGTCGGTTTTCTTCGGCGCCATTTCGAATCCTTTCAGCCATGAGTTGTTCGCACAACGCTCGGGGGCTACAGTGGCGGGCTCGAAGATTTTCGACTACGTAGGGCGGCGGAAGGGCTCAGGCAGGTTAAGCTCTAATTGGGGTTTTTTCTCTCTGATGGCGGCGTCAGATCTGAAGGCATAGGAAAAACCCTAGCTGACTGCGGGGTTAAATAACCAGCGCTCAGGCAGTGGTTTACTGTGTGAAAGGTGAAGCGTCGCGTAATGGGATTTTTTGGGCCGTTATTTGACTAACCATTTTTTACGGGTTAGCTATCCCGAAAAAAGAGGTTTTTTGAGTTTCGAGTTCAATTTTTTGCTAATTACTTCCTCTTAGATTATATTTTCTCAAAAGGAGTATTTTTGCCACGATCTTTGGGATCCTTTTTTCCAATAGATTTGGATTCAAGGCTCGGGGGCTGTGAGACACGTGGCATCGACTACTTATTTTTCGAAAGTACTCTTAGGATAAGAAGAAAAGATTTAAGACTAGTTTGACCCTCAGCTTGATTCTTTGATTCAACCTAAGGCTCGGGGGCTACTCCATATGGAGTACGATTATTTCATCGCACCCCATATAAAAGAAAGAATTCGGGGCATGAGCACCTCATAGCTTCGATGCAGTCAGAAGAGTACTTGAAGGGAAATTTCAAGACAGAGTTTCAAAAGAAGTCGAAGACAGCTTCAGAAGTACTCGAAGAGCCTGCAGTACTCAGCTACGAAGAGCTCGGGGGCTTGTCAGACCCGGGGCCACGGGGCTGTGTACATCAAGGAGTCCGTATTGGGCTAGGGGATAGGACATGTCCTGTACCTTATTTATGTTGTATTCTACCTGCATGCGGAGTAGAACTAGTCGATACAGAAGGAAACTACTCGAGTTGTACTCGAGTACGATTCCTAAGTTAGTATCGGACTAGGATTCATGTAACCCTGTCCCCCCGGATATATAAGGGCGGGTAGGGACCCCCTCAAAACAGAAGATCACCAGATCAACATGAAGGCAATACAAACCATCATACAGGACGTAGGGCATTACGCATATTGCGGCCTGAACTTGTCTAAATCTTGTGTTGTCTGCACCTTCGAGTTCCTGATCTCAGCGCATCCCAACCTAAAACCTACCACCTTGGGTATACCCCTCGGTGGGCAGCCGGATAAAACCCGACAGATGCTATTTCTATAGTGAACAGTAATGATTGGGAACGCTTTCATGACATGCTGGCATGAAAGGTTTGGTATATATATATATCTTGTGTTTTCTGCAGGAATGCTAACCTCGTTGCGTAAGCTTGAACGTAAGAACGACTAGTTATTACAGGGAGAGACGTATTTATATTGTGCCACCGTAACTAACCACGTAAGACCAAGATTACTTGGCAGTTATTTTTGTTTGTGAGGACGTGTAGTACGTGCATGCATCATGTTATCTTGGATGGATTTGATTGCCTTGCTTGTTATATTGTGGTGCTAAAATATGTTGCTTGTATCTGAATGCCCGCCTAGATTTTGTGTTGTGGGAACCAAAGTAATCTTCTAGGCTAACCTAGAGTTGCGAAGGTCTTTTCTGAATCAAGTGGATTGGGTTATTTTTGAACCCTATCACCGGTCTTAGCTTGACAACTAAATCAAACTCTTGATCTTGCTTTGAATCTATTTCGGCAGAAACATTGAGCTTTTCCTTCGATGGTTAAACCTTGATAATTGTCAGCAAACCCTTGAATCCATCATTTAGTGATTCATCTATCCTCTCCTGATGTTGTACTTTATATTGTTGGCCATTCTGGTTACAACATCTGAAAGTTGCACCTTCAATTTTTGCTCAGATGATTTTGGATAAATTAAAAAGGATTTATGATAATAATTATTTTTTTGAATTCAATTCTCCCGACAAAAGTCATGCATCATAATATATACCATCTTTGGTCAATGCATGGTGTTGCATCATACTTTATGCATTTCTTACGTGCATACATTGCAAGCATCATCATCCTTGCATCATAGTGTAAGCATTGCATCATGGTAATTGCATTGTGTCATATGCACCATTTCGATCGTGCATGAAATACTCCATCCTCGTGTTGCACCATCATAGTAACCATACATTACCATAGTGCATCATGTTCATGGTTATATATCGAGCATTGCACTCTGAATTGGAGCATTGTATCATTATCCCTTGATTGCATCGGTATATAAATAGACATATTTTGCAATCAACATCATCCAAATCATTCAGGTAATAAACCCTGAGCAGGAATGTTTCAAACATCACTTATCAATCTCTTGTGTTATCCTCACTTGCTATCCCTAAGTTTTGTGATGAATGTCGCAGACATTTATCTTCCTCATGATTGTGATCTCAATTCTATGAGAACTTGATCACCTTTCTCTCTCTTCTCTCGTCATACTCACCCATATACAATCTATCCATGCTCTCGTCACACTTATCTCGTCATACTCCAACGGCTTTTACCATCAATATCAATTTTCTCTAGTATGATTGCTTCCTGCCACTTTTGATGAGTGATTTACTTCTCTTCCTTAAAAGTCTTTCGTCCAAATCTCGGGACGAGATTCTTTTTAGGGGGGAAGGCTGTGACAGTCAAGTACTTGTAAGCTAGGCAAATATTTGTTAGTGTGAAGTATGCGCTTGTGAGTGTAAAGCTTGTGTGTGTTTATGCGAAGCTTTTGAAAATTTAAAGTGCAAGAAAAAAGGATATTTTTGTAATTACAGAAAAACCTAGGGTTGTTTTTGCAAAATGTAATTGGATACGGGTAATTTCAAAATAAGTGAAAGGTGGTTTTGTAAACAGGCTTTTCTTATTTTATCCCTTGTAAAAAAATATATATTTATCCAAAAGTTTCATTTGAAATGTGTGTTGAAGTGTGTAAAAATTTTGGGTAAAGTTGTGAAAATAAGGGTGTTTATGTAATTTTATAAAAGTACAAGTCCTTTTATGCAAGTATTTGATTTACAAAAGTAACTTTCAAAATTACTTAGGACTAAAGTGTAAAAGGTGCAAGTCATTATGACATGTCTATCCAATCATTATGACGAGTCTATCCCGTCATCATGACATGTCATAAATGCTTGCATTTAGGTCCTGAATTTTATAAAGTTACACTCTTTAGGACAAAAGTAATTCAAATCCAACTTTTGTTCAAAAATTCACGTGTAAAAATACAAGTTTTGAGTTTTTGAACTTGGGCCCTAAAGCAATGTTGGAGAGTTTGAAAAACTCTCCAACTTTCGTTTTGGGCATTTCTTCATTAAGGTTTTAAATCAATGGAAAATTTTGCTTTACAAACAAGTCCCTGCAGTTTTCTGAAATTGCGTATAAGTCCTTAGGGAATTCCATTCCTTCTTCTCCTCTGTTTTTCTTTTCCCTAGTACTTCCTTATCCTCTACTGGCGGCGTCATCTTCTTCTCTCTCTCTGTTTTGCCTTTCATCCTGCCACCCCTTTTCTTTTCCTCACGGCAGCAGCAGCTGCAGCCAGAGCAGGGGCGCAGGCCGGCGCGGCTAGCGGTAGCAGCTCAGGCGCCGGGCGGGCGACGGCCGGAGCGGAGGCGCGCGGCTCGGATGGGCTAGTGCGCGCGCAGGGCGGCGCGCAGCTGCGGTGAGCCGGCACGGGGAGCAGACGAGTGCGTATGCAAGGCAACCGACCACGCGCAAGCAAGTTGAGGGCCAGTGGTGCGAGAGCAGAATGGGAACAGCGCAGGAGATGCAACCAAGCGCGGCGATCCTGCAGGAGGCTACGCGGGTGTGCCGACCGTGTTTCTGCAGCACACGCGCGTGAGCAGTGAAGGCTTGGCCCGTGAGCAGGAAAAACCCTGAGGTTCGCGGAGGAATCGGCTTAGCGAACCAATCCGGCTCCATCGTCTCGTCCCATGGTCCACGACGTCCAACAGTTCCTACCCCCCGTTGATCGCTCAACCGATCACCGTCGCCACGGGTCATCGTGAGAAATATCCCCCCGGCCATTCTCCACCCACTGCAACCCTTCCCGGCAAACTTCTTCGTCACCCACGGAATCTCGTCACCGTCGAATACTTCTCATCGCCGATCTTGTTCGCCACGGGAAATCACTTTTCACCCGTTCTCCTCCATAACCAAGGCTACCCCAAGGTTTGCCCTGATTCACTAAATCTTCCTAATGCCGGCGACTCCTTTGCCGGAACATCGTTGTCTTGAACCTCTTCTTTGTTTTCCTCGACCAGGGACTTAATTGCTTTGATTTAGAAAGTTCCAGGGTGTTCTCTGTAAAATTTTCCAGAACTTTCTTTATTTCAACTCAGTGAACTTCTACATTTCATAGATTTTCGTAAGAAGTTCATAAATATGCAAAATCAGTTTTGTTGGAATCCTTATGTTAAACTCTACAAGTTTATGTTGTGATCTTGAGTTGAAGTCTTTGATTTGTGATCTAGGTTAAATATTAGGGAATGAATGCTTTAATTGTACCTTGTGTTATATGCATGTGTTATAGCTGGAAAATAATCATAGGATGTATGTCTTGAGATGTGGGATATCTAGCTAATCTCTTCACACGAGTGCTCATATCCCTGCCATCAAGACATTGTCCTTGTCTTGATTGCCGTTTCCTTAAGGTCCTTTTCGTATAAGGATTCTTGTCAGTTCATGTGTATCTGCTGCTTAACTTATACATCTCTGCAGCTATGCTTCAGCATCGGCTATCAGCTTAACCGCTAAGCATCCGTTTCCTTTGAATCTAAGGTGTTTCTGTGTAACAGCTGTCAGCCGATGTACTTCTTTTGATATACTTCTACCATCGGCTGGTTAGCTAATATGGTTGTTATCTTTTTAATATCGGCTACTGCCGATACAATTCTTTTGTTCTGTCCTACATCGGCTGCATATAGTCGATGTATCAAAGATGCACACACAATCTTAGAGTTCTTGCTATCGGTCGATCCAAGCCGATTCTAGTTGTTTTCCATATCGGTCAAATATGGCCGATCAATCCTTAGTTTTCCCATCCTTATCCACACACTTCTATCAGCCGATTTATCAGCTAAGAAATCGGCTATATAAATCATATATATCTGTCGGTCACATATCCTCAACCACACTCCAATCGGCTGTACGTCACTCAATTGCTGTGCTGACATAATCGAGCCGATACGACCATACCTAGTTATCCAGGATAACACTTAAGCACATCTCAATTAAGACACAACTGCTTTAGGAATCATCCCTCTGCTAAAGTAATCGATGCTTTCATCGATCAATTAGAAAACCGATGCACCTCTCAATCGGCTACACAAGCCAAAATACACAACCCTAGATCAATAAGCTAACACAATAGACACGCCTCTGTTAGGCATGACCTAAGCATATCAATCAGCTAAACCCCCGTTGTTTCCAATCGGCTCTGTTGTAACCCTCAACAAGTAGCCGATTCTAATTAGTTGTTCCCCCTAAAGCTTTGTCTAAGTTTAGTTTCAGATCTTTTTGATTGTTATGTGAGTAGTATGTTAAATGAGAGCTGGATTGCAACTATATTCTGAAGTAAGATAGTTTTATGTGCACACTTTGAATGTAATGTTGCATTGCATGTAGATACGACTACTTCCGCAAATGGTGCCTACAAGATCTCCCAAGAGTCTGCAGAGAATGTTTCTGAAGACCAAGTGAACGTCACCAAGGGATTATCTGAAGCCCCGAACCAAAGTTCGGAAGCTAATAATACTAACATCCCTGACTTCAGCCCCACCAGTAAAGGCAAGCCCCGGTGCATACCCTAGTATTTCAATTTATTACCATTTCACTTATATATTATATATCTTGCATTACGTCTAGGAGTTGAAATCAAACCCTAGTTGCATGAGATCTTAGGAATCCAATGTATTGTACCCGAGTCCTTATCGCTTAGATGCTCTGCTAAGTAGGATCGGTAAAAGTCGGGTGATTTCCTGTCACTCGCGCGATATAGGAGTTGCTTGTTTACAGTTCTGCAACCACTATAAGGATGATGGACAGGGTCGTGTGTTGTATCATGACCTGAAGGTTTACCCTGTCTGTTTTGTTAAAAGTGGTTAAGGCCAAACCATGTGGTAGTGGTGGCTAAGCATTTGAAAGTACTAACCACATACCGCGAAATATAGTAAGCGGTAAGCCTAGTAACCAATCGGCCCGGCAAGTGGACATACTGACCACCACATGTATTTGGTTCTTTTGGTTACTTGATTCGACGTGTGGGAATACGTGTTGCAAGGGCAACCAGGAGTACGGGTTTTGTAGTCGCGCTACAGATGTACGTCCTGCACACATTGGGTGTGCGTATGGTCCTGCAGTCGCTTGTGGTGGCCCTGTCCACGACCCGGAATGAAAGGCAAACGGTTGCTTCGGAACGATCTTTGGATGTTCCAGGCGTGTGTGTTAGGTTTACCTTGCAAGGTTGAATTTCGATTCAGGAATCGTCCGCCTCTCACGATGAATGAGACTGCTTATCCCTTCTGCCACATCGAGTAAAAAGTGTAATTGTTGATGGAGTAATCTTGATGGATGATAATCTATATCTTGCTTGTTTAGTATAGGTGCTTACCTAGAATGGCTAATCAAGCTAGAATCTGAAAGCTAAAACTTGAAAGTAAGTTATACTCTTTGTTGCTTTTCAGCTGAAAATAAACCCAGAACCTTTACAATGCCTTCATGAGTCTAGTTACGGGCTAAATTATACCCAATCCCGGGTAAGCCTTGCTGAGTATTAGTATACTCAGTCTTGCTAGTTATATGTTTTTCAGGTGATGTCTTTGAAGACCCTACTCTTTCCCTGCCTTGGCCTTGTGCTCTTCCAGATGATTGGTCCGTGGAATGGGATCCGTCCCCGGCCAATGCTGATGATGCCGAGTGATGTCCTGCCCGGGCTTAGCATGACATCCGTCTTGACGATATGTTGTAAATCATCGCGTATGTTTTCCGCTGCCAAAACTCATAACTTTAACAGTTTGTAATGTTTTCTCTAAATTTGGAACTTCGTACTACTCTTAGAAACTCTTGTAATATAATTCCCTGTAATGTAAAATATGATGGTGACTGTATCTCTGGACTCACCTTCGTGTGAGGTAACCTTATTGATCCTGTGTTCGGTGGTTTATCGGGACGTTACCCGACAGGCCAAGGGATTATACCGTTTGAAGCACGTTGGAGCCCTCGGGAGTGGACTCGCATACTTGAGCTGGTATAATTCAGGTTGGTTCTGCCACACGTACAATTTCCGCCGTACAGACAACGTTAGCATACGTCATTGAAACAACGTATTCACGGGGGTACCGCAAAATGTGGGGGTATGAACAGTGATCGCCATACCTTGCGCCGAACCATATACTCCCATTATATTCAACCTAAGTTGATATATTAGCAGCATCTCAAGTAGGCCACTGCTTGAGAAACAACGTTCAATTCACATCACCGACGGGAAGGCCAAGCTCCCTCAGTTGGCTGAGGATCCTTACCTTCTTACCTTATCATCGAAGGTGTCGTTATAGAAAGTAAAGTTGGGTTGTGCATGAATTTAAGTTTTGACAGAAAGTAGTGCTGCAAGTTAGAGCTATACTCTTTACATATATATATATATATATATATATTAGTAGCCACCTGATTACTCCCATATAAATCCCTAGGACTTTGCGTTCTAAGCACCAACCTTAATGAATCCAACGTACTTCGTAAATTCATTTGTTAAGCAAGTTTTTATCCTAAAACATTTTTAAGAGCTGCTGCAGTTGTAAAAATAAACCTACAGCTCTGATACCAGCTGTGGCAGAACCGCGTGAATTATTTCGGCTCAAGTGCGCTAGTCATCACTATACAGCTGATACTAACTCAACGCCCTTCAAACAGAACAACCCATTGGTCTGTTGGGTCTCCGCCCGATGCAGCCACGGTTCAACAGGACCGAAGCAGATTTAGCTCGCACGAAGGCAAGTTTACAATCGCACAACAGCTCACCAACTTTTAATTCCCAGGTTATTAAACATTATTACAAACGTTTCAAATTTAAGTATACTTATACAAATATTGTTTGAAAACCACAAGTTATGCAAGCTTGTGTAGAGTCACAGCGGAAGAAATTAACACGCGACTACTACGTCGCGAAGGTTGACACCATGTTCAGCCCGAAACTTGGTGTCATTCCGGAGGGTCACTGCCAGCCGGAGACGGATCCCACTCCACGGACCAGCCAAACGGAACAGAGGTTGGTCATGCAAGACTATCCATGGGGTTCTCAAAGGTCATACCTGAAAAATTCACTAGCAAGACTGAGTATACTAATACTCAGCAAGGCTTAACCGCTTCATGGTATACTTAGCCATGTAACTAGACTCATGAAGGCTTGAAATGGTTCTGAGTTTAATTTCAGCTGAAAAGCAACAAAGAGTATGAGCTAACTTTCATATTTTAGCTTTTAGATTCTAGTTTCATTAACCATTCTAGGTAAGCACCTATACTAGACAAACAGGGTAGAGATTAACATCCATCCAGATTATTCCATAATGGTTACTGTTCTTACTCTATGTGGCAGAAGGAATAAGCAGTCTCAATCTCCGCGAGAAACGGACGATTCTGAATCAAATTTCCAAACCTTGAAAGGCAAACCTAACTCACACGCTTGGAACATCCAACGATAGTTTCGAAGCAACCGTTTGCCTTTCATTCCGACTCGTGGAACAGGGCCACCACAAGCGACTATAGGACCATACGCACACCAATTGTGCAGGACATACGTCTGTAGCGCGACTACATGACCGTACTCCTGTCCGCTGCGCGGAATGTACTCCCACACGTTGGTGCGTGAGAAAAACCAAATTACGAGTGGTGGGAGGTATGTCCACTCCTCGGGCCTATTGGTTACTAGGCTTACCGCTTTACCATATTTCGCAGCATGTGGCTAGTACTTTCAAACGCTTAGCTACCACTACCACACACTGCGACCTTATCAACTTTTATCAAGACAGACGGGGTAACCTTCCGAGTCATGATACTACGCATGACCCCGTCCATGATCCTTATAGTGATTGCAGAATAGTAAACATTCAACTCCTATATCGCGCGATGATAGGAAATCACCCGACTTCTGCCGGTCCTATTAGCAGAGCATCTACTCGATATGGACTCAGGCACAATACATAGGTTCCTAGGATTCATGCATCTGGGGTTCCAATTCAACTCCTAGACGTAATGCGAGATACATAATATAAGTATAAAACTGTAGAAATGTAGTAATTTGAAATACTGGGTTATGCACCGGGGCTTGCCTTCTTGAGCGGGGCTTGGGGCAGGAGTGTTAAGGATTTCCGAACTTTGGTTTGGAGCTTTAGTTAGAGTCTCGATGATGTTTACTGGGTCTTCAGAAATCCCTTGCTCAGTTTCCGGGACTAGCTCGTAGTCTCCGTCGTCGAGTGTCATTGACTCTACATGATATGCAATGATTTGATTTAGATGGTTCTCGAGTTAAGAGTTTTATTTTACGATAAAGTTGCAATCCAATAGATTAATACACATACATTTTTCAAAATTACATAAATGTCCTTTTCCGTTTTGCATTCAAATTTGAACACACATACACAAGATCAAACATGCACACTTTATACTAGAATTTGGTGTGTTTGTAACCCTAATACCTAAATGTTACAGCCTGGCGGTCCGGCAGGTGAGGGGTGACCCCAATTGCGGGATCCAAATCCCTAGCACCTCGCCCGATAGCCACCGGCGCGCCGACCCAAGTCCCGACGGGTCCAGCCACGGAGGTCCGGCTCCCTCCAGGAAAGAGAAGGAGCCGGAGGCGGCCGGCTCTCGGAGCAGTCAGGACTGCAAGGAGGATAGGTCACGGAGGCTCCACCGTGGCGACGGATCCTTCATGGGGGAGCCGGCCCCCAAGCGCAAGAGGACAACGGAGTCAGGGGGTAGAGTAGCTCTCGGGCTCCGCCGCCGCAACCCTATCGCCAGCAGCGGCCACAGGGGAGGCCTGAGGAGCCGCGGTGGTCTCTGCCATAGCAGCGACCACCGCTGCCGCTGCCTCAGCCTCCACAGCAGCACCAGGCGCCACCGCCGCCGTCGCCCCGGCGGCAGCAGCAGGCCCCACCTCCACCACCACCATAGCAGCAACAGCAGGCCCCGCCACCACCACCGGAGACGCCTGTGGCGGAGCAGCCCCGCCGGTCACCTAGGGCGCCATCCTTAGGGAGGAGGCAATGCCCAATCTTCTAGGCAGGATGGGGGATGCGGAGCTCCTTGTGAGTGATTAACTCCCCATGCCCTCTTCATTTATTTATCTTTTATTCTTTGAGTCCTTATCTTGACGATGCCTGCCAGGACTACTCGCCCTACCTCAACTTCTGCTTCCTCTGGTGACTCCTCGGCCAGGAGGTCCAGCCCCCAGCTGGCTTCTTCCACCACCGCCGGGGGGCTGGCAGCATCGCCGACAGCACCACCAGCCCCGCCCACAGCCACGGAGGTTCGGGCCGTAGCTCCGGCAGCCCATGCCGCACCCCGGATGGAGGCAACCCCTCCAGCCGCGGTGGGCGGAGAGGCTACTCTGGTGGCCGCAGTGGGTGCCACGATGGGGGCACCCTCTGCAGAGCCGGCAGCGGAGGAGGATGCGGCGGAGATGCCGCTGGAGGCACTGACTGCGAGGCAGCCGTAGTCGAGGTCGTAGAAGCAGGCGGTCGGGGACCCGATGCCGGCACCCCCAGCTCCGGTCCCAAGTCCGCGCAGGGGGATGAGCCAGAGGTGGTGCATGGGAGGCCCCTCCTCCCGAGCCCGGTGGAGGTCCCTCTTCCACGCCTCCTGGTCAAGGCTCAGCGGGTGATGGAGGAGGCGGAAGCGAGCTTCCGGCGCGAGTGGGAGAAGCTGGAGGCGGAGCGCCTTCAGCTCTTTGACTGGGAGAGCCGTCTGGGGGACTGCATCCAGGTGGTGGCCTCCCGCGTAGCCGAGGAATGGGCCCAGCTCACGCAGGAGCACGAGGTCGTCCACAAGAAGATGTGCAGGGTGGTCTCCCAGGAGATTATGGTCATCACCCGGGAGAAGGTGGCGGCCCGGAAGGAGATGGAGGTGGAGCTGAAGGAGTGGTCGGATCGTCACAAAATTGATACTGCCAAGGCTATGGTGAAGATGATTGATGATGAGCAGGCCACCCTCTCCCAGCGAGAGCACAACCTAACCCTCCGGGAGGTGGCTGCCAAGGAGGAGGAGGACCGCCTTTCCGACCTCCGGACGGACCTGGAGGTCCGGACCTGAGCCCTCAAGCACCAGGAGACCGAGGTGGAGGGGCTCCTGGCCGAGCAGCACGCCGGGGTCGAGGGGATCGTGAAGTGGGTTGGTGAAGCAAGCATCACCCTGGAACCCCTTGGGCTAAGCCCCATCCAGGTTGCAGAGACCCCTTCCTCCATCGGCGCCGTCCTTCCGGCGCTGGACTCTGCCGCCGAGCACCTGCGGCTCCTGGAATCCACCCTTGTTGCGCGCCTTGAGGCCGAAGGGCGGGAGCTTGCCTGGATGGTGGTAGACCACGTCCTGACCTGCTTCCGGAGCCACGACCCCGCCATCTCCTTAGCTCCAGTCCTGGAGGGCCCCGCACCAGAAGCGGAAGCCGCCGCCCGGGAGGGAGTACAAGAGGCGGTGGAGATCGTGGCATCCCGCTTCGAGCGCCATTTGGAGCCGAACCTGTAGAAGAAGAAGGCCCTCCAGACTATGAAAGGACTAGAGTAGTTTTTGTTGTATTTGAACATATTGTAAGTTATGCAAAATTTTGTGTACAATATGTAATACAAATTGTTTTTGTACACATTATGAGTAATGTAATACTCTATGTATGATACACAATATAAGAAGTTAGCTATTTTTCATTTGCTTGTTCTCCTTCTGAATATATGTACTTTCTGGACTACCGAGGTCCCTTGAGCAATATAAAAACTTAGCTGTTTTTCATTTGCTTGTTCTCCTTCTGTCATGTACTTTCTAGACTACCGAGGTCCCTTCGCCCCCTGGGAGGTAGCCGCAAGGGATTGGGGCTAGCTACCATGAAAACAAGGTTTAGTCCTGCACATGACTTAGGATCGACGCTTAGTAACATTCCCACAGGGTCCCCGATCTCGGCGTAGCAAGAGTCCTTCGAGTTGTAAAACTGGGCTTAGTGAATCAGAGCGCTAGGACCTCGCCTTTAGGATCAAAGGGATACAAACTTTCGGATCCACAGTTCTAGGTACTACGGTGCTTATCTTAGGGAGGTAGAGTGTGCAGGCTTACGGTACGGAACCAGGCTAAGCGGATACACGACTCCGGACCTCCTGCGAGGACAAGTACGCTTCCCCGAAGCTGGCCCCAAGAAGGCTGGACCCCTCCTTTGATGAGGACATCACTAGCATGGATATGACCATATTAGTACCTTCTTGTCCAAAGGTGAATCAACTCTATATCAAGATTAAATTTGATACATTTGAACAATTAATGCTGCACTATGATTTTGTTGCATTCTCATTTTTAGAATTACTTGACTTGATAAAGCTGCATGTGTAAATTACATGAAAAACACGGAGGACCAAAGAAATTGATTGGGGACCAAGCCCAAGTCTTCCCAATGTTCTCCACCAGGCCACCACGTCACTTTTGGTGCAAGGAAAGGAAGAGTCCAAATCCAACACGTTTTGGATATTGGATTCGGACTGCAGGATAGAACTAAGTTGTAACGGATGCCATGACTTCATACGGACTTCAATTGGGGAGTTCTTGGACTTCACGGAAAGCTTATAAAGTCTACTTTCATATGGATCTGGACTCATGTCCATATCTTCTCCGAGACGGCCGCAATTGTTGATTTACTACAAAGACCTTTTCTGTCCACGGTGCTGCGTCACCTGATTTTAACAAGTATGCAAGGCTAACAAAATCTCATTTTCAGTAGTGCAACCTAATTTTAACAATTGAGGCAAGAAAGTATATATTTCATGAACAAGAATATCATATATTTCTTTGCTCAGCCCTCTTAAAAATCTGTTTTCAGTAGCATCTTCGCATTCTATCAAACCACTTTGCAACATAAGAATCTGGAGATCTAGGTAGTATGTTTCAACGGTGTTATTACCTTGTTTCAAACTTTGTAGTTTAGCAAGCAAATGATCAGCATAATATTCAGGAATAAAGTACTCTCTAAAAACAGTTTTCAACGCATTCCATGTTTTAGGTACCTTATCATGTCTACATAAGCGTTTCCAAACAGCCAAAGCATAATCAATAAGAACTCCAGCAACAGCTAGAACTTTTTGCTCTTCTGACAAATCATGTTTGCAAAATTCTAAATGTAATGCTAGTTCCCATTTAACATATCTTTTAGGATCAAACTTACCATCATATAACGTCAAGTGTTGAATGACATCATGAATTTGAAGGTGTACTTTCATTAGCTCAAAAATCTCTAAATCACCTGTCATAATTAGTAGAAAACAAGAAACACAAATAATATGTACCCTCCTGTCAACTACTAGGATGTGTCGATTGTAAAACTCTCAAACTCAACTTGTTTAAAACAAGCTCTTACAAGTTCTTACCAAGCCAAAACAGGACCGGTCAGCAATCAACAAGTCATGCACCTGGAAAGAAGTGTATCGGTGCTACAGCAACAACACCTATCAAGCCATAGTCGGATATGTGGAGCTGTAGGGAGGCTAAAAAAAACACAAGAAAATACTAGCACCACATTACTCACAAAAGCAAGCTCAGTAATCGTTCAACGGCGGGAGTGTGCTGGTCCTAACCTAGACCGTGCTAGAGGCGCGAGCCTGGACACAAAGGAAAGTCACAACACACCTTCAGAATCAAAACAGAAACACAAAGAACAACCCCTTTCTTTTTCCTTTTCTCTTCTTCTTTTTTTTTTCTTTCGTTTCTTTTTCTTCTTTTGTTTTTTCTTCTCTTTCCTTTTCAGGGGAATAAAATCTTTTGTTTGCCAACCAAAACAAAATGATTACTGCATACAACCTCTACCAACTCAGAATGACAAATCTTATTTCAGACAGCCAGACGCACAAATCTCCAAGTCGATTCTGGAGTGCTCAGATGAAGTTTGTGACCAAGGTCAGATCCGTTGGAAAGAGCACGAGTTGAGCTCTCTAGATTGTCTCAAATTTGATACTGAACACAGAAACTATAGCAGTTTTCTTCCCGGGCTGAATTGAAACTCCGAAACAAAATTTGGTGACAAGAACTCGAAACTCTAAAGGACTACAACTAAGACCAGCAACTCGACACAACCGATGCAACCGAAAACTCAACAAGCCCTAACTAAGAAGTACTAGTAAAGGCTCAAAAGGGTCTATAGGATTGCGGTGGGGGAAAAATTCTACTATTTTTAGCTTTTTCTGGACTGTAGGAAAATAAAAATAGCGAAGGATTGGAAGTCTCTCACCGAACAACCTTGCTCTGATACCAACTGATGTGAACCCGTTAGGGTTTGTTCCCGATCTTTTGGTGAGAGGGGATGGATAACTTGATTGGTGGATGGAGACGACGTTCATGGCCCGACTACAGCCTTCCAAGGATGCTGCGCCTTAGCAACCGATACACCACCTCCAATGGCTGCTGTGATCTTGTGGAACGCAACACCCGGCCACTAGGGCACTCGTCCTGCAAGCAATCGAAGAACAAGTAAGAACAAGTAGAACAAGCAACTCAATTGCAAATATGGAGATAATAACCAATCTAAAATCACAAAGGTGGGGTTCTGAATCGAGTAGAATGGATGGTCTAGCCGACACATGCGTCTACAAGCAAGTAGCAATGGCTAAACTTTCAACAAAACAAAACCTAATCTGTTCGTGGTGGCTATGGAGGTATATGAGAGGGTAGAGGATGACCAGGACATGATTGAGATCATCCCTAAACCCTAGGACGCGCCCCTGTTGGGCCCCAATTGATACACGCCCCATCGGGCCAAAATCAGGTGACGCAGCACCGTGGATAGAAAAGGTTTTTGTAGTAAATCAACGATTGAAGCCGCCTCAGAGAAGATATAGACATGAGTCTGAATCCATATGAAAGTAGACTTTATAAGCTTTCCGTGAAGTCCAAGAACTCCCCAATCGGAGTCCGTATGAAGTCGTAGCATCCGTTACAACTTGGTTCTATCCTGCAGTCCGAATCCAATATCCAAAACGTGTTGGATTTGGACTCTTCCTTTCCTTGCACCAAAAGTGACGTGGTGGCCTGGTGGAGAACATTGGGAAGACTTGGGCTTGGTCCCCAATCAATTTCTTTGGTTCTCCGTATTTTCCATGTAATTTCCACACGCGGTTTTATCCAGTCAAGTAATTCTAAAAACGAGAATGCAACGAAATCATAGTGCAGCATTAATTGTTCAAATATATCAAATTTAATCTTGATATAGAGTTGATTCACCTTTGGATAAGAAGATACTAATATGGTCGTATCCATGCTAGTGATGTCCTCATCATCCTTCCTATGAAGGGGGGGTCCTGGGCAGAGACACAACCCAACAACTCAATTCGGACCTCAAGTACGACACAGGAATAAGGGACTACATGGGGGTTAGGATAAGCAGGAGGTAAGAAAAAGAACTGAATTGCATCGACCTTAAAGATAGATTGAGGATAAATGTTTTCCTTGATAAGTTGGTATAGATAGAAAGTGCGATGAACGCCCGGAGCTGGGTTTACGAAGGCAGTCCTCCACCACCCTGGTCCGCACGGAGGTGCTACCATATTATAAAGGAAAAAATTTACTCTTTGCTAAGTCCCTAAGGATAAAACTTACGGAGGTGCTAAATGTTCCATGGGTTGGGAAGTTGCACGCCCTCCTCCGTAGCTGAGTGAACAGAACCGGGTCGGCACACCTTTGACACCTTGAAGGGGCCCTCCCAACTGGGGAAGAGCTTGTGGAGCCCTTCTCGGTTTAGGATTCGCCGCAGGACTAGGTCCCTGACCCGGGGCTCCCTACTATGCACAAACCATTGATGGAAACGCCTGAGCGCTTGGTTATACAGTGCATTTCGGACCGCAGCTCGCCATCTTCACTCATTGACTAGGTCTACATCTTGAGGGCACTGCTGCTCCTACAATTCCTCATCAAAAGCTTGGACTCGTAGCGAGCCCATTGTGATCTCCGGGGGAAGGCATGCTTCGGCCCCGTAGACCAGGAAGAAAGGAGTCTCCCCGGTCGCACGGCTGGCTATGGTCTGGTTCCCCCATAGTACGCTCGGAAGCTGGTTAACCCATTTTGTACCATGCTTTTCAAGATCGTTGTAGGTGCGAATCTTGAGCCCCCTGAGTACCTCAGCATTAGCCCGCTCCACTTGGCCATTGCTTCTGGGATGTGCCACAGAAGCGAAGCAGAGCCGGATGCTGATGTCCTCGCAGTACTCTTGAAAGTGCTGGCTCTTGAACTGGGTCCCATTGTCGGTGATTATTCAGTGCGGGACCCCGAACCTACACACAATTGACTTGAGGAACGTGATAGCAGATGTCTTGGTGATGTTGACCATAGGGGTAGCTTCCGGCCATTTGGCGAACTTGTCGATGGCAATGTACAGGTACCGGTACCCGCCGCCGGCCCTAGGGAAAGGTCCCAAGATATCCAACCCCCATACAGCGAAAGGCCAAGAGGGTGGAATCATTTGCAGAGCCTGAGCTGGAGTGTGCATCTACTTCACATGGAATTGGCATGCTTTGCAGGACTTTACCAACTCAGCTGCATCCTGGAGCGCTGTCGGCCAGTAAAAACCATGCCGGAAGGCCTTACCGACTAGCGTGTGGGATGAAGAATGACTTCCGCACTCACCTCCATGGATCTCTGTGAGCAAGTCGCAGCCTCTTCCTGGGTGATGCACAGCATGAGGATGCCATTGGCGCCATGGCAGTAGAGATCCCCTTCTACCACCACGTATCGCTTAGCCAATCGCACTATGCGCTCAGCGGATGCTTGATCTTCAGGAAGGAAGTTGTCTTTCAGGTAGTCCCGGATCTCGGAGATCCATGCATCGGGACCCCCCTAAGAGTTTGGATGCGGCTCCTCAAGGTCCTTGAGTCGCTCGAGTGTGCACACAATCCTTGGCGGACCCCACGGATGGAGCGCCGCCGGGACCGCTAGCTTCGAGGTGCTAGACTGACCCCCTTCGCCTAGCTCGGCAGGCTGGGTGGATGTCTTCAGCAGCCGTCTTTGAAAGACACCCTTAGGCACGGATGCCTGAGTTGATGCCCTCGTGGAGAGTACATCTGCAGCCGTGTTGTCTTCACGTGGAACGTGTTGCAGTTCCAGTACGTCGAAGTCCTTCTCTAGCTTCCTAACATGGATGAGGTATGCTGTGAGCTAGGGTTTGTTGCAACTGCACTCCCCCCGGACCTGCTTGATGACCAGCTGGGAGTCTCCCTTGACCAGGAGCTACCGGACCCCCAGGGATAGCGCCGCAGTCAGTCCGAAGATCAGGGCATCATACTCCGCCATGTTGTTGGTGGCCTCAAAGTCGAGGAGCACCATATATTTCACTTGTTTGCCATTTGGGTCAATGAGGACCACGCTAGCTCCAGCCTTGTTGTTGCATGCGGACCCGTCGAAGTAGAGTGTCCTGTGGGGTTTGGTGAACACCGGAGCCCTGGCTTCTGGAAGTGGGGGGTCTGAACCATGGTCTGGAACCCAGGAATGCTTGGTGCAGGGGTCCACTCTGCAATGAAGTCGGCAAGGACTTGACTCTTGATGGCGTGGCGGGGTTGGAAGTGAAGTTGAAATCCAGCAAGCTCCGCAGCCCACTTGGCAATGTTGCCCATGGCGTTGGAGTTGCGGAGGATGGCCCTCAATGGATAAGAGGTCACCACCACAATTTTGTGGGCCTGGAAATAATGGCGGAGCTTCTGGGACGCGATTAGTACAGCATAAAGGAGCTTATGCGTCTCGGAATACCTGGCTTTTGCTTCATGCAAGACCTCGCTGACGTAGTAGACCGGCTTTTGGACGGTCTTGACTTTAGCAGCAGGACTGGGCTCTCCTCCCTGAGCTGGGGATTCTCCGGACCCGAGGTCCTTTGGCTTTTTCCCGGGTCGGGACCCGGCTGGACCCCCCGAAGCAGGGTCGGTTATTACATTGGTGATGGCCGGACCACCACTTTCTACAGGGGAGACCTCGGGAGCCCCCTGCATGAGCTGCTTAGACCTTTCTGTGACCAGCACCATGCTGATCACCTCAGTCATCGCTGCAAGGTACAGAAACAACATCTCCCCTGGCTCCGGAGCTACCAATACTGGCAGGGAGGTGAGATACTGCTTCATTTCCTGGAAGGCCTGCTCTGCCTCCTCAGTCCATGTGAATGGACCGGACCCCCTCATCAACTTGAAGAAGGGGAGAGCTCTCTCTGCCAGCCTCGAGAGGAAGCGGCTGAGGGCTGCAAGCGACCCCGTTAACCTCTGCACGTCCTTGAGTGGGGCAGGGGGCCTCATGGCTTCAATTGCCCGGATCTGTGGCAGAACCAATCCGCTTGAATTATTTTGGCTCAAGTGCGCTAGTCATCACTATATAGGCAATACTAACTCAACACACTTCAAATGGAACAACCCTTTGGTCTGTCGTGTCACCGCCCGATTCAACCACGGTTACACAGGATCGAGGTAGGTTTACCTCGCACGAAGGCGAGTTTACAATCACACCATAGCTCACCAACTTTTAATTCACAGAAATATTAAAACATTATTACAATCTGTTTCAAACTTAAAGTAAACTTATACAAACATTGTTTAAAACTTCAAGCTATGCCAGCTTGTTTAGAGTCACAGCGAAAAAAATTAACACGCGGCTACACACGTCACGAAAGTTGACACCACGCTCAGCCCAAAACATGGCGTCATTCCAGAGGGTCATTGCCAGCCGGGGATGGATCCCACTCCACGGACCAGCCAAACGGAACAGAGGATGGCCAGGCTGGACTATCCGTTTGGTTCACACGGGCCATACATGAAAGATAGACTAGCAAGACTGAGAATGCTAATACTCAGCAAGACTTACCTATTTCATGGTATACTTTGCCATGTAACTAGACTTATGAAGGCTTGTAATGGTTCTGGATTTAATTTTAGCTGAAAAGCAACAAAGAGTATGAACCAACTTTCATGTTTTAGCTTTCAGCTTCTAGTTGCATTAACCATTCTAGGTAAGCACCTATTCTAGACAAGCAAGGCAGATATTAGCATCCATCAAGATTATTCCAACCATAGTTACTGTTCTTACTCTATGTGGCAGAAGGAACAAGCAATCTCAATCTCCGCGAGAAACGGACAATTCTGAATCGAGTTTCATAACCTTGCAAGGTTAAACCTAACTCACACGCTTGGAACATCCAATGATCGTTCCGAAGCAACCGTTTGCCTTTCATTCCGACTCGTGGATCAGGGCCACCACAAGCGACTGTAGGACCGTACGCACACAAATGTCCAGGACGTACGTCTGTAGCGCGACTACATGACCGTACTCCTGTCTGCTATGCGGAATGTACTCCCGCACGTCGGTGCGTGTGCGAAAAACCAAATTACGAGTGGTGAGGGGGTATGTCCACTCCTCGGGCTGATCGGTTACTAGGCTTACCGCTTACCATAATTCGCGGCATGTGGCTAGTACTTTTAAACACTTGACCACAGCTACCACACACTACAACCTTATCAACTTTTATCCACATAGACGGGGTAACCTTCCAAGACATGATACTGCACATGACCCCGTCCATCATCCTTATAGTGATTGCAGAAGAATAAACATTCAATTCCTATATCGCGCGAGTGACAGGAAATCACTCGACTTCTGCCGGTCCTATTAGCAGAGCATCTATTCGATGAGGACACAGGCACAATACATAGGTTCCTAGGATTCATGCATTTAGGGTTCCATTTCAACTTGTGGCAGAACCGCCTGAATTATTCCGGCTCAAGCGCGCTAGTCATGACTATACAGGTGATCCTAACTCAACGCACTCCAAACGGAACAACTCATTGGTTTTTCGGGTCACCGCCTGATGCAACCACGGTTCAACAGGATCGAAGCAGGTTTACCTCGCACGAAGGCGAGTTTACAATCGCACAACAGCTCACCAACTTTTAATTCACAGAATATTAAACACTATTACAAACCATTTCAAACTTAAGTATACTTATACAAACATTGTTTAAACACCACAAGCCATGCAAGCTTGGGTAGAGTCACAGCGGAAGAAATTAATACGCGACTACCACGTCGCGAAGGTTGACACCAAGTTTAGCCCGAAACATGGTGTCATACCGGAGGGTCACTGCCAGCCGGGGACAGATCCCACTCCATGGACTAGCCAAACGGAACAGAGATTGGCCATGCTGGACCATCCGTGGGGTTCTCAAAGGCCATACCTGAAAAATAGACTAGCAAGGCTGAGTATACTAATACTCAGCAAGACTTAACCGGAATCGGGTATACTTAGCCCACAACTAGACCATGGAGGATTTGAGAGGCTCTGGTTTTCTTTTGCTGAAAAGCAACAAAGAGTATGATCTAACTTTCATATTTTAGCTTTCAAATTCTAGTTTGATTAACCATTCTAGGTAAGCACCTATACTAGACAAACAAGGTAGAGATTAACATCCATCAAGATTGTTCCAACAATAGTTACTGTTCTTACTATATGTGGCAGAAGGAATAAGCAGTCTCAATCTCCACGAGAAACGGACGATTCTGAATCGAATTTCCAAACCTTGCAAGGGTAAACCTAACTCACACGCTTGGAACATCCAATGATCGTTCCAAAGCAACCGTTTGCCTTTCATTCCGACTCGTGGAACAGGGCCACCACAAGCGACTGTAGGACCATACGCACACCAATGTGCAGGACATACGTCTGTAGCGCGACTACATGACCATACTCCTGTCTGCTGCGCGGAACGTACTTCTGCACGTCGGTGCGTGTGAAAAACCAAATTACGAGTGGTGGGAGGTATGTCCACTACTCGGGCCGATTGGTTACTAGGCTTACCGCTTACCATATTTCGCGGTGTGTGGCTAGTACTTTCAAACGCTTAACCACCACTACCACACACTGCGACGTTATCAACTTTTATCGACACAGACGGGGTAACCTTTCATGTCATAATACTGCACATGACCCTGTCCATCGTCCTTATAGTGATTGCAGAATGGTTATCATTCAACTCCTATATCGCGCGAGTGATAGGAAATCACCCGACTTATGCCGATCCTATTAGCAGAGCATCTATTCGATACGGACTCAGGTACAATACATAGGTTCCTAGTATTCATGCATCTAGGGTTCCATTTCAACTCCTAGAAGTAATGCAAGATATAATATAAGCATAAAATTGTATAAATGGAGTAATTTGAAATACTAGGTTATGCATCGGGGCTTGCCTTCTTGAGCGGGGCTACAATCAGTGATGTCAAGAATTTCCGAACTTTGGTTCGGGGCTTCAGTTAAAGTCTCGACAACATTTGCAGGATCTTCAGAAATCCTTTGCTCGGTTTCCGGGACTAGCTCGTAGTCTCGGTTGTCGAGTGTCGCTGACTCTACATGATATGCAATAATTTAAATTAGGTGGTGTCAGACCCGGGGCCACCGGGCTGGGCACATTACGTAGTCTAAGAGATTAAGCCCGTCTTATCTCTTATTCATTTCCTTTATCTCTTGTTTATCCTGTTTAAATAGGAGATAGAGCTAACCAACACGGAGAGGATCTACTCGAGATATGCTCTGGTATGATCCCTTGACGGAGGTTGGTTAGCATCTTTGTAACTCTGGCCTCTCGGATATATAAGGGAGGTCAGGGACCCCTCTCAAAACAGAACATCATTAGGCCATTCCACACCAAAGGCAATAAAAACCATACAGGATGTAGGGTGTTACGCTCCGTGTGGCCCGAACCTGTCTAAGTCTTGTGTTCCTTGCACCTTCGAGTTCCTGATCTCGGCGTCTCCTCACCAAAAATTTACCACCTTGGGTATATCCCTCGGTGGGTAGCCGGTTAAACACCGACAGCTGGAGCGCCAGATAGGGGAGCGCGTCGAAGATCAACCGGCGAGCTCGATGGCGTCTTTCAATTTCATCAGGTCAGTTCCCTCACAGGGTACGACGTTTATTTTTGGCTCGTGGGTCTGCATCGCAGATGGTGCGGATAATTTTCGGCGATTCCTCGTTGACATGAAGCCAAAGACCCTCACTGCGGATCCTCGCAACAGCCTCGACAAGTTTGTCGACGAGCTCGACAACTTGCCGCTCCATACTCCCGCAGCACAGGTCGAGATGGAGTCTGCTCCGAGCTCGACTTCTTCTGATGTTGCGACAACTTCCTCCGGTTTGGACTTGTTCCAATCTAGGGATTCGCATGGTCGGACTCAACTCAGCTCATGCAAACCGGTCACTCATCTTCAGGAGGCCAACGCATCTGGGTCCCTCTCCATGTTAGAGAAGGATCGGGACTTGCTGCTCCAAGACAGAAAGCCCGAAGCCACCGCGTGTCGGGGGGCTTCGGATTGTTCTGGTCCCGGTGATTTGGTGATTACCTCTTTGCCGAGAGGGTGCATTGTGCATTGGAGGGGCATGATGCTCTCCGATCTACCCGAGGCAGAGGGCCGGCTTGTGGCTCATCTCGAGCCATTGCCCTTCCAAGAAGGCAGGCCATTGGCTGCGGTGGCGGAGGGGTCGACGGAACTAGTCGACGAAAGCTGTCATGACCTTTCCGCCCGCCAGGTGCTGATGGCCGAAGAAGGCGAGGACGGTGGGGACTTTCCCATCGACAACTTTGAAGTGATCTCTGAAGATGAGATCATGACCAACGTCGGTGACGAGAACGATGCCGATCGTGAGGCGCGGAGGGCCAGAAATAGGGCCCGCACAATCCGGCGGAGGAGGGCTAACGAGCGAAGGCGATCTATGTATCGCGAGCTCGACCCTGAGTTTGCTACCGCAAGCGAGCAGGGTTTCAGGACTCCGGTGGCCAACATCACCAGGGTGACGGCCATCCTCGAGCGCAGCCACGATCCGGAGGTACGTCAAGCACTCCTCTACGCGCAAAGGGCTTGGATCCAGCTGGATCAACACAATCCGGCGTCCATCATCCGGGAAGAACGCGTGGATGAGAGTCGAAGTCAGGCTCGCAGTCGAACGGCTGGTGGTCGTCCTCAACACCAGATCAGCAATGACAACGCACGTGGGAGCCAGGCCCCTGTCGGGAGGCAACCGCCACCACAAGGGGGTCATCTGCGACAGGCCAATCGATGACCTCCCACGGAGGACCTGCGCCAGCACATCAACAAAGGTCGCGACGCGCGCACCGTGATCTCCTCCAGGCGCACGACCCGCGAGGAAGTCGAAACTGAAGGTACTGACTGTAGCGATCGATTCCCTGCTTTTTCTGCTTGTTTTAGCAGCTACAAGTACCCAGAGGGCTTCAAACCGATCGGCATCACCAAGTACGACGGCAAGCAAGCCCCTCAGCGGGGGGTTCAAACGTCACCAAAGTGGTCTACTTCCCAATGGCTTTGGATCCTGCACCGCTCACTTGGCTGGAGAGCCTTGGCAGCAACTCCATTGATTCCTGGGAATGACTTAAGAAGGTCTTCATCGACAATTTCCAGGGAGCGATTGTCCGTGCAGGTACTCGACACGATCTTGCCCAGTGCAAGCAAGAACGTAACGAGCTCCTGCGGTCCTACATGCATCGCTTCTTCGACGTTCGCACCACTATCGCGAACATCTCGGAGGATGACATCATCGATTGCTTCTACAACGGCATCACCGACCCGGGCGTATACAGGGATTTCGGGCGGAACAGGCCGAAAACTGTTGCGGGCCTTCGTGATATGATGCACGATTGGTCCGAGCAGGAGGAGAAGATGCGGGAGCGGTTCCCGCGGCGTCAAGACAGCAATCTGCGGTGCCCAAACGACAACCGCAGCGACAAGGGCCAGCGGGACTTTTCGGGGCCACCCCGGAAACGAAAGCCAGATGATGTCATCACGGCTATCGATCGTCCTTCATGGGGCAAGAAGTCGACAACGCAGGAGGAGTTCGAGAAGCTCCTGCAGAAGAAGTGCCCGTGGCACCCGGGTGCCAACCACGCCGCCATCGACTGCTACCACCTTCGGAGGACGTTCAGCAACTCCAGTGGCGGAAAGAAGAACAAGAAGCCTGCTGAGAAAGACCCCGAGGATGATGATCAAGAGGATCACGGGCGCAACCCGAAATTTCAAGACGCGTCAAAGGTTGTCAACGTCATTTTCGGGGGAGACGAGGATTTTTGTTCCAGGCGGGATCAGAAGCTGCTCCTCCGGGAGATTTTGTCCATCGAGCCGGTGGTACCACGACCACTCCGTTGGTCGAAGGTCCCCATCTCGTTCTCTCGTGACGACCAGTGGACGAGCTTTTCTGAGCCCGGCAAGTTCCCCTTGGTCCTGGATCCTGTGGTGGCGGAGGTCAAGCTTACCAAGGTCCTCATCGATGGCGGGAGCGGGCTCAATCTTATCTTCGTCAGCACTTTGAAGAAAATGGGCCTGGATTTCAAGGATATGCTGGTTCCTAGCAAGTCCCCCTTTTACAGCATCGTCCCAGGTAATGCGGCGCACCCGCTTGGTACGGTGGTCCTCCCAGTCACTTTCGGCACGCGGGAGAATTATCGTATTGAGTTCATCAAATTCGAAGTGGCTACTTTTGACTCTTCTTACCATGCAATACTGGGTCGTCCGGCACTTGCCAAGTTCATGGCAGTGCCGCATTATGTCTATCTGCTTCTTAAGATGCCAAGACTCGGTGGAGTGCTCACCCTCCGTGGCGACTTGAAGAAGTCATACGACTGCAATCAGGAGGCGATCCAATACGCTTCGACTACTCGCGTGCCAGATACTTCGGGAGAAGTACTCGCGGCCGCGTAGCAGCTCTCCCAGACCGGGCTGGAGATTCCTTCCAAGAAGGCCAACAAGTCGAGCATCCAGTCGACTGACGATGTGGCCCTCAAGACGATCCAGCTTCAGGAGAGAGATTCATCTAAGACCGCCGTCATCGGTGCGGCCTTGGGTGACAAATAGGAACTCGCGCTCGTCAGCTTTCTTCAGGCTAACCGAGACATATTCGCATGGAAACCCGTGGATATGCCAAGGATGCCCAGGGAGTTGATCGAGCATGCTTTGAATGTACACCCGAAGGCTACGCCTAAGAAGCAACGCCTGCGGAGGTTTGCCCACGACAAGCGTGAGGCCATTAAACGGGAGATCGCTAAACTTCTCGCGGCCGGATTCATTAAAGAAGTAATCCATCCAGAGTGGGTAGCGAATCCCGTTCTTGTAAAGAAAAAGAATAATGAATGGAGAATGTCGATTTTGGGCTGCCGCGCATTGACCAAGTTGTCGATTCGACGGCTGGTTGCGTCCTTCTTTGCTTTCTTGATTATTACTCAGGATATCATCAGATTGCGCTCAAGGAGGAGGACCAAATCAAGACTGCTTTCATCACCCCGTACAGGACTTACGCCTACAAAACAATGTCCTTCGGGTTGAAAAATGCAGGAGCAACATACCAGCGTGCGATCCAGATGTGTTTTGCAGATCAGCTGCACCGGAATGTTGAGGCCTATGTGGATGATGTGGTCATCAAGACCAGGGATTCCGATAACTTGATTGCAGATTTGGAAGAAACATTTAGCAGTCTGTGCAGATTTCGGTGGAAACTCAACCCCACCAAGTGCGTCTTTGGAGTACCTTCAGGGAAGTTACTCGGGTTCATCGTCAGCAATCGGGGCATTGAAGCAAACCCTGTAAAGATCACGGCCATCACTGATATGGAGGCTCTAGCCACAATCAAGGATGTGCAAAAGTTAACAGGTTGTATGGCGGCTCTGAACAGGTTCATCTCCCAGCTCGGGGAGAGAGTACTACCCTTCTTCAAGCTCCTGAAACGCCAGGATAAGTTCCAATGGTCGGAGGAGGCTGAGCGGGCCCTGCAGGATCTGAAACATCATCTGCAGTCACCTCCAATCCTTACAGCACCGTTGCCAGGGGAGGATCTACTACTTTACATCGCGGCAACAACTCATGTTGTAAGCAGTGCTATCGTAGTCGAGCGAGGCGAAGAAGGCCATGCGTTTGGAGTGCAGAGGCCTGTCTACTTCGTCAGCGAAGTCCTCTCCGAATCCAAGGTACGGTATCCTACCGTTCAAAAGCTTTTATATGCAATCTTGATCACATCGAGGAAGCTACGCCATTACTTCGACGAGTACAAGATCACCGTGATCACAGACTTCCCGCTGGCGGATATCCTTCATAACCAAGATGCCACGGGGCGCATATCCAAGTGGGCAGTGGAGCTGGGCGCTTTGTCAATAGACTTCAAGCCACGCACTGCAATCAAGTCACAGGCTCTAGTCGACTTCATGGCTGAATGGAGGGAGAATCAAGTCCCAACCCCAGTGGACAAGCCAGAACACTGGACCATGTACTTTGATGGGTCCCTCAAGCTTGACGGCGGCGGCGCTGGGGTCCTACTTATTTCTCCGCGAGGTGAACAGTTGAAATATGTCCTTCAGATCATGTGGGCGGTATCCAACAATGAAGCCGAGTATGAAACTTTGCTTCACGGGCTTCGTTTGGCGATATCACTAGGGATGAAGCGACTACTTGTATATGGCGACTCTCTTCTTATCGTTCAACAGGTCAACAAGGAATGGGACTGCAACAAGAAGACAATGGATGCCTATGTACAGGAAGTACGCAAATTGGAAAGCAAATTCTCCGGCTTGGAGGTTCATCACGTATTACGAGAACACAATGTTGGCGTGGACACCTTGTCCAAACTGGGGTCCACGCGTGCCCAGGTCCCGTCGGGAGTCTTCGTCCAGGAGCTCAAACAGCCATCCATCAAGTCTTCTCCGCAGGTAGCCATCAACTTGGGTCCCCAACAACCCGGTCGAGAGGTTATGGTGCTGGAAGAGGACTGGCGAGGGGCTTTTATCGACTTCATTCGAGATCAGCGATTACCAGCGGGAATCGACGCCAGGAGCGCAGAAGCAGCTCGCATCCTACGACGAAGTAAGGGTTTCGTCCTAGTCGACGGCAAGCTCTATCGGCGAGGCGCTCGGTCAGGGGTTCTCATGAAGTGCGTCACAAAGGAAAATGGTTACGACATACTGCGGGAGATCCACGATGGCGTCTGCGGCAACCATGCGGCTTCAAGAACGCTAGTGGGGAAAGCATACAGAGCCGGTTTCTGGTGGCCCACCGCAGTGACCGACGCGGAGGATCTCGTGCGCAGGTGCCAAAATTGTCAATTCTTCGGCAAACAGACGCACGTTCCAGCTCACAGCCTCATCACCATACCGCCATCCTGGCCTTTCGCCTGTTGGAGTCTTGACATGATCGGGCCCTTCACGATGGCGCCAGGCAGTTTCACCCATGTTCTGGTGGCTATCGACAAGTTTACTAAGTGGATCGAGTACAAGCCGATAGCCAAGCTCACGCCAGATCGGGTCGTCGACTTCATTTCAGATATTTTGCATCGTTTTGGCTTTCCCAACACCATCATCACGGACTTGGGATCAAACTTCACAGCGAACCAGTTGTTAAATACGTCTCAGTCGCACACCCAAGGGCCAACGGACAAGTCGAAAGGGCGAACGTCTTGATAATTGACGGCCTCAAGAAGAGACTTCATGATGAACATAGCAAGAAGGGAGGCAAATGGGTGCATGAGCTGCCACATGTCGTCTGGGGGCTTCGGACTCAGCCATCCAAAGCCACAGGACAAACACCTTTCTTCTTTGTGTATGGATCTGAAGCTATTCTACCAGCCGATATCATGTGGAAGTCTCCAAGGGTCGAAATGTACAACGAAGGCGAGGCGGACGTGGCGCGGCAGTTAGAGCTCGATTCTGTGGAAGAAGCTCGCTGCACCGCTCTTGTTCAGTTAGCTCGGTACCTGCAGGGGATCCGGCGATATCATGATCGCAACGTCAGGGAGCGGTCACTCAGTGTTGGTGATTTGGTCTTGCGTCATATTCAGGACGAATCCAGCCTACACAAGCTCAATTCAAGGTGGGAAGGCCCGTTCGTCGTCAAGCAGGTTACAAGGCCCGGGTCTTATCAACTACAATATCCTGAGGGTTAGGATGTCCCGAACTCCTGGAACATTCAGAACCGGCGCAAGTTCTACCCTTAAGACAAGGCCCGGTGATAGCTGAATCCCCGGGGGGCTGAGACAATTTCTTTTCCCCGATTCAATTTGGAGGCTACGAGCTACAAGACTCGGGTTGTACATCCCTTCCTACTTGCACGACGGCCATGGTCACGTGCAAGCACTTATATAAAAATCGACTTCTCGTCGTGAATAATGCGGGGGCTACGGCCACGCTCATCCCCCTTCGACTTCAGTTCCTGACGGAACCCTCGGCTCCGTCTAACTCCTCTACATATCGAGTCCCGCCGCGATCTCGGATGCTCGCACGCGACAGCAGTCGCATTTTTTCCAACGCAGTCAATCCGCTCGACTAGCTTAACAGCAGTATGCTGGAAAAGGCTCGCATAAAGAGCTATCTCGACTACATCCTGAGTGGCTGCACTCAGAACAGTCTTGTTTCTGCCAAAAAGAATGGCAAACTCGCGGCACCGCTCGCACCTGCTCCCTGCAAGCTTGATCCGTCCGTCCGGGTCTTACCTTGCTAACGGAGCACGCTCACAACAGGAGCGACCTTTGACTACACTCCGAGTCACCGCACTCGGGGTAGTCCCCTTCCTGCCCTACGCACGGCAATCCCGCGACGATGCTCGCGTTCTTTCCTAACAAGTTTAGACCCGCTCGATCGAGTTGTGGCTAATCTGTTAGACGAGTGTTAGCTACCCGTCGGGTCGTTGCACCCAGGGAAGCGTCTACTACTTATGCCTTGTGAGCCTGGATATCAATTCAGCACAGGCACACACACACAAGTAGAGACATCAAAAGAAGCCATATATACAAGGAAATGAATACTTGTTTTTAGTACCCTAATCCTGCATTACACTTTGAACTATGTGTTCTGATACAGGTTGGGCCTCTAGGAGGTATTTGTCGAACTGCTCCTCGGTGCAGTCCGCCGCCATGCCTTGAGTAAATATCTCCAGCTTCGCGCTCGGCAGGAAGGACTTCACGATTGCGAGGGCATTGTTGACGCACGTGACAGGTGCCTCGGAAAGAAACTTCATCACTTTCTTCGGGGCCTCACGAAGACGCTCTAGCAGGGGCCGGGGGTTCGCTTCGCCTTCTTCTGGCGGGTCCACCACGTCGACCAACTCCCGGGCGGCCCCCCTGATGCTCTCAAGTTCCTCGCCCAGCGTCTTGATTCGTTGAAGGCTGTCGACGAACTACCGCTCAGTGTCGTCGATCACCTTCCGTAGCCTCTCGACGTCATCTGTACGGCGATAGAGCAGGTTCTTCACGTCAGTAAGTAGCTCCTCTTTACTGATAAAATTTCTCCTAAGCTCTGTGGCGGCAAGCATTTCAGAACCCAGGGTGAGCCATACAGAGCAAAATACCCGAGGAAAGCAACGGTTTACCTTGGTGTGTCTTCTTTTGCTCCCTGAGCTGCTCCTTATGCGCCTCGAGCTCCTTCTTCTGTGCCTCAAGTTGTTGCTGGAGCTCGGCGTTTACTCTCTCAAGATGTACATTCTCCGTCTTCTCGTCGTCAAGGCACTTCCTCAGGGCATCGAGTTCCTTACGGTCGCGGGCAAGGGTCTTCAACTCCTCCGCCCTTGTCCGGGAGCGGGCGATCATACTCTGCATAAAAAAGACAAAGCCAGATTAGCAACTCGACTCAGCCACTGACCGAAAATGCTCTCGGGTTTTACCATGGTCAAGTCATGCGCCTTCTTGAGGATATCGATATTGTCATCCGTCAGTAGCAGGTCGTCTATCAGGTCTGTGGCAATGGCTTCCTGACTACCCGACCCGGTCAGCAGCAGCTCATCGGGTCCCCCGGAAGTTCCCACGGCTTCTTCAGTAGTCAGACGCCGGGCACCTGCAACCACAAGTGTTCTCAGCACACATCACGCGGATCCCGGCAGCTGGCTGGGGCGGTCAGACACTGACCTGCACCATCTGTTGGAGCGGCGCCAGGGGCCTCGACCTGTTTCTCGCCACCGGCCCCGGCCTCGACTTGTTGGAGCTCGGGAGGTGGCAGGTCAGGCAGCGCGATGTCGGCCCCGGGGGCTGGCTCCATGGGCATCGACCCCTTGGGGGCCAGTGCCCCGGGGGCTGACGCAGCGATGGCTGGCCCAGCACTCGGTGATTCTTCCCGGGTCGAGGACTCGGGGGCTGGGGCAGCCGACGTCGGCATCAGCTGGAGGTCCGCAGCACTTGCAGCACTAATGAAGTCAAAGTGGTCAACACAAAAGCCGAAAGATCAACTCATTTGCAGTGCACCAAGAGGCAGACTTACAGTACAGATTTTTTCTTAATGGCTCTCTTCATCCGCACGGCCTGACGCGGCGTCTCCGTTGCCGACGGTGGGGTTTTACCGGCTTGTGGCGCGGTCCCCGCCACGGCGATGGTGACAGCGGCGGCGATCGCTGGGGCCCTTCCTCCTTCGGGCTCGGCCCGGGCGGAGGATGCTGAAGGACTACAGGTGGATGGTATAAGTACGACTCAGCATCAAGGCAACACATTACAACAAGCAAGTAGGCTCGTACCCGGTGGACTCGAGTTCTTGCGCCTTGCGCTTGCGCGCTAGTCGATGGCCTTATGGCACCGGTGGCAGAGCGCTGGTCAACTCCACACTCTGATCGGAGGAGTTGTCCTGGGGCGTTTTTCCTTCGGACCCTTCTCCCGCCTGCAAGCTCATGCCTTCGGTCGACTCGCTGCTGTGTAGAGCTGCAGCAAGGCGAGCCCTCTTGGCTTCAGCGGTGGCAGAGGGGAGGAGGTGGTCCGGTCGGGGGACGTCAGGTCATGGCGGGTAGCTGCGATACAGCTCGGTGTGTCCCTGCAGAGAGTTCTTCGGTCACGCAACAAAGCAAAAGCGGTTATCTTCAACAAAAGAAGTCGAATACTCACCGGTTTGGGTGGATTCCGGGCGGAAAACAATGTGGGCACGTATGGCACGGCATCCACGTCTAGCAGCACCCGCTGAACTCGCTGCAGCACGACTTCATCTGGCAAATCCTCTGCGCACATGCGAGAAGGATCAGCGGGGCCTGTGTACTCGAATCCCAGGCGATGGCGCTGCTGGATGGGTTGGACGCGGCGTTTGTAAAATGCGAACATGACGGAGGCACCGGTCACTCCCTTCTTCTTCTGAGCCTCAATGACATCCAGCAGCTCTTTGACTTGGTCCATTTCCTCGTCGGAGGGCTCCAGGTTCCATTCCCCCCTGATTACAGGTGGTCTGTTCGACTTCGTCGGCAGATGGGGAGCATGGTTTTCGATGTAAAACCAGTGGTTTTTCCATCCAGGAAGGTTGGAGGGGAATTTGTATGTGAGATATTTGTCGCCAGCCTGCTGACGCAGTTGGATGCCGGCGCCCCCCACAACGAAAAGGTTCTTGGAGGTGGGCTGTGGTTTGATACGGAAGAGAAAGCGGAAAATATCCCAGTGGGGTTCGATTCCGAGAAAAGCCTCGCAGTAATAGATGAAAAATGAAATGTGGCATATAGAATTTGGGTTGAGATGGTGGAGCTCAAGCCCGTAGTAATACAGAAGGCCTCGGAAGAAGGAACAAGAGGGGAGGGCCAATCCCCGTTCGGCAAAATGAAGAAATGTGACGATTTCGTCAACATTTTCCATGGGAAAGGGTTTGCGATAAGAGGGGCGCCAATTGACAAGGGTTTTCTCTTGTAGCAACCCCTCGGAAACTAGGCTCTTAAGGTGGTTGAGGGAGCACTTACTGTGTGACCACTCCGCGGTTGAAGACTGCGCCTCCTCCGTCTTCTTCCCTTCGATCTCCGCCTTTTTTGGCGCCATCTCCAATTCGCTGGCCACGAGACACTCGGGGGCTGCGGGGAGAGTGGTGGGGAGGTTGGAGCGGGACGATCTCCTTGGGGGGATGACGGCGGCGCTTGGCTCAGATTGGGGATTTTGGTGACTTTTGGCGGAATGCGGATTGAAAGCGTGGTTTTTTTCTACCGTTCTCGCGGGGTTAAATAATCAGCGAGGTGGGGAAAAGTTACTGTTCCGAAGTTCAGGAGTCACCTCCGCGAATATTCTGAATCTGAGGGGTTGTTTGGTGGATTATTTGGATTGAATATTCGATTAATCATTTTTTCAGGGTTTGTTGGCCCGAAAAATGGGTTTTTTGAATTAATAATCTAATACCCATCATCTGTACCATCATTTTGGTAATTTTGCAAGTTGTCATTTTTTAGCCTGCATGCCACGGTTGTCGGATCCTTATCTCCAAATTTCGTGGGATTTGGATTCAAGGCTCGGGGGCTGCGGGGTACGTGGCATCGACTACTTATTTTTTCAAATCTTTTGAAGGATAAGTAGGATTACAGACAAATGGGACCCTCAGCCTGATTCTCCGATTCAACCTAAGGCTCGGGGGCTACTCCATATGGAGTGCAATTTTTAAATCGCACACCATAACAAAAATTCAGGGCATGAGCACCTCATAGCTTCGACGCAGCCAAACAAGTACTCGAAGAAGGACTTCAAGACGAAGCTTCAGAAGAAGTCGAAGACTGCTTTGAAAGTACTCGATAGGCCTGCGGTACTCAGCTACGAAGAGCTCGGGGGCTTGTCAGACCCGGGGCCACCGGGCTGGGCACATTACGTAGTCTAAGAGATTAAGCCCGTCTTATCTCTTATTCATTTCCTTTATCTCTTGTTTATCCCGTTTAAATAGGAGATTGTGACAGTTCGTGTATTTGTAATGCTAGGAATATATTTTGTTAGTGTGAAATATGTGTTTGTTAGTATAAAGCTTGTGAGTGTTTATGTGTAGTTTTTGAAAATTTAAAGTGCAAGTAAAAAGGGGTATTTTTGTAATTACAGAAAAACTTAGGGTTGTTTTTGCAAAATGTACCTAGATAAAGGTAATTTCAAAATGAGTAGAGGATGGTTTTGTAAATATGCTTTTCTTATTTATCCCTTGTAAAAATATATATATATATATTTATCCAAAAGTTGCATTAGCAATGCAAGTGTTGAATTGTGTAAAAACTTTGGGTAAAATGGTAAAAATTAAGGGTGTTTACGTAATTTTATAAAAGTACAAGTCCTTTTATGCAAGTTTCTGATTTACAAAAGTAACTTTCAAAATTACTCAGGACTAAAGTGTAAAAGTGCAAGTCATCATGATATGTTTATCCACTCATAATGACGATTCTATCACGTCATTATGACGTGTCATAAATGCTTGCATTTAGGTCCTGAATTTTATAAAATTTTATTCTTTAGGACAGAAGCAATTCAAATCCGACTTTTATTCAAAACTTCACGTGTAAAAATATAAATTTTGAGTTTTTGAACTTGAGCCCTAAAGCAATGTTGTAGAGCTTGAAAAACTCTCCAACTTTCGTTTTGGGCAATTCTTCATTCGGGTTTTAAATCAACGGAAAATTTTGTTTTACACACAGGCCCTTGTAGTTTTCTGTAATTGTGCATAAGTCCTTGGGAGAACTCCACTTCCCTTTTTCCTCTGTTTCTCTTCTCCGGCGTATCTTCCTTTTTCTCCCCACCGGCAACACAGTCTCCCTCTTATCCACTTTCTTCTCCTCCACCCGGTTCGGCTCAGGCGGAGGCCGGCCCAAGCAGCTGCGGGCGCCAGCGTAGGCGGCCCCACGCGGGGCGCTGCGCGGCCGGCGGCGCGGCTCGGCGCGGGCGCGCGCGAGCGCGCGCGGCTCGGGCGGCCAGCCGCGGGAGGGGCGGCGGTTCGCGGCGCGCGCTGGCGGGGCGCGCGGGGCCGGCGCCCGGTGGCTCGGTGCAGGTGTCGGGCGAGCGGCGGCTCAGCTCGGCGGCAGGCGAGCGGCCCACGCGCGCGGGAGGCGCTGGTGGTGGTAGGCGACTCAGGCCAGTCGCGGCTCGGGCGCGGGCGCTAGCGGGCGCTAGTGCGCGTGCGCGGAGGGGCCGGGTGCGGCGCTGGTTCGGCGCGCGGGTGAGAGGAGCGAGCGGAGGCGGCCTGGGCAGAACGGCGGGTGGCGCGGCGCAGGAGGCAGGCCAGTAGGCGGCGCGTGCGTTGCGGGGATTGGAGCGCAGCAGCGGGTGCGGGTGGCTGGCGTTGGTGACCCGAACAGCTGGAGCGGCGGCGAGCAGTGGGTCACAGCGCGGCGGATCCAGGTGACGTGGCGACGCGTGCGTGAGCTGGGCGGCCCGGCGTGGGAGCGCGGTGGCGCCAGAGCGAGGCGGCCGTGGGTGCGCGTGGCTTGGGAGGAGCACTGGCGGAGCAGAACGCGCGAACGGCTCAAGCGTGAGTTGATGCGACGTGACGTTGGCGAGTTGGCGTCAGTCGAGCACGGGAGCTGGAGCGGCATGGTTCAGGCGGTGCAGGAGCTCGCGTGCTGGGGAGCCGGTGTAGGCGCTGGAGCGGCAGGAACGTGGGCGGCACCGAGCGAGTGGCGCGAGCGTGCGCGCGGCGACGTGCGGGAGTTGGCGGTGTGGGCAGCTGTTGAGCGACCGGAGCAGAGCAGGCCTATGGGCATGAGCAGGTGATGTTGGAGTACAACATGCCGAGCAACGGTACGCGCAGGAGGAGTTACGGTGGAGGGGTTTCTGCGCGAGATGTGGGAACACGGTGACATCGGCCCTAGCTACGCCACGGAAATCTCTGATGACGCAAGAGTGGCCGTGTCGAGGAAGCGAGCTCGCTCGCTCGTAAAATGCACGAGGGGCGGCGAACCGAAAGGAAAGATGGCGAAGCAAAGGCGACGAAGCGGAGGCAGTGACCTGGTACGACGAGCTCGAAGGAGCTAGGTGCAGCTAGTACGACAAGCTCTCTTGATCTATGCGGAAGTCCGAGCGGAACTGAACCGGCATGTTCGCGAGTGCGAGCGGAAGTGTTCCACCGGTGACCGGGTCAGCTCGTGAGCAGGAAAAACCCTGAGATCGCGGAGAAATCGGTATAGCGAACCCGTTCGGCTCCATCGTCTCGTCCCAGAATCCACGACCTCCAACAGTTCGCATCCCTCGTGGCTCACTCAACCGCTATCACCACGAGTCACCTCAGAGATTACCCCTTCGACCATCTTCCACCCACGACAACCCTCCCCGGCAAGCTACTTCGTCAACCACGGGATCTCGTCATCGTCGAGTTTTTCTCTTCGCCGATCCTATCGCCACGGGACTTCACTTTCCGTCCGTTCTTTTCCATAACCAAGGTTTGCCCTGTTTCTCCGAATCTCCTTAATACCGGCGATTCCTTTGCCGGAATATCGTCATTATCTTCCTATTATCTGTTTTCCTGAACTAGGGACTTGATTGCTTCGTTTTAGAAAGTTCTAGGGTGTTTCTTGTAAAATTTCCAAAGCTTTCTGTATTTCAAATCGATGAACTTCTACATTTCATAGATTTTCATAAGAAGTTCATAAAAATGTAAAATCAGTTTCGTTTGAAACCCTAAGTCAAAAACATATAAGTTTTATGTTGTGATCTTGAGTGAAAGTCTTTGATGTGTGGTTTAGGTCAAATGTTAGGGAATGAATGTTTTATTGTGCTTGATGTTGTATGCTTGTGTTGTAATTCAAAAGTAAGCCATGGAATATAGATCTTAAATAGAAATATGTGATGTTTCGTTAAACCTTTCATATGAGTGCTTTTATCCCTGTTAGTTTGTGTATGTCTGCTGTTTAGCCAAAACATCTCTGCGACTCTGCTTCAGTGTTGGCTATCAGTTCAGCCGCTAAACATCCGTTTCCTCTGAGTCCGTGATGTTTCTGTGTAACAGCTATCCACCGATGCATTTCTTTTGGTATGCTTCTGCCATCGACTGGTTAGCTGATACGGTCGTTACCTTTCTAGTATCGGCTACTGCCGATACAATTCTTTGTTCTGTCCTGCATCGGCTGCACATAGTCGATGTATCGGAGATGCACACACGATCTTAAGGTTCTTGTCATCGACCTATCCAAACCGATTTTAGTTACTTTCCATATCAGTTATGACCGATCAATACTTAGTTTTCCCATCCATATCCACACACCTCTATCAGCCGATTTATCGACTGAGAGATCAGCTATCTATATCTACCGGTCATGTACCCTCAATCACACTCCATTCGACTATACGTCACTCAATTTCTGTACTGACGTAATCGAGTCGGTACAACCACACCTAGTTACCTAGAATAACACTTAAGCACATCTCAGTTAAGACAACTGCGTTAGGAATCATCCTTCTGCCAAGATAATCGACGCTTTCATCGATCATCTAGAAACCTAATGCATCCTTCCATCAGCTAAACCTCCGTTGTTTCCAATCGGCTCTGTTGTGATCTTCAACGAGCAGCCGATTCCAATTAATTGTCCACCTAAAGCTCTATCTAAGTTTAGTTTCAGATCTTTTTGGGTGTTAGGTGAATAGTGTGTTATATGAATGCTAAATTGCAATTGTATTGGGAAGTAAAGTAGTGTTATGTGCACACTTTGAATGTAATGTCGCATTGCATGTAGATACGATTACTTCGGCAACGGTACCTACGAGATCTCCCCGGAGTCTACAGAGGATGTTTCTGAAGATCAAGGGAACGTCACCAAGGGATTAACTGAAGCCCCGAACCAAAGTTCGGAAGATGTTGACTTACTGACTTCAGACCCACCAGTAAAGGCAAGCCCCGGACATATCCCACTACTTTATTTACACTGCAATCTATATCTATCTATATTGTATCTTGCATTAGGTCTAGGAGTTGAGGTGAAACCCTAGATGCATGAATCCTAGGAATCCAATGTAATGCTCCCGAATCCTTATCGGATAGATGCTTCGCTAATAGGATCGGTAGAAGTCGGGTGATTTCCTGTCACTCGCGCGATATAGGAGTTGCATGTTTACATTTCTGTAACCACTATAAGGATGACGGATAGGGTCATGTGTTGTATCATGGCCTGAGGTTTTACCCTGTCTGTTTTGATAAAAGTTTTAGGGCCGAAATGTATGGTAGTGGTGGTTAAGCGTTTGAACAGTACTAGCCACATACCGCGAAATATGGTAAAGCGGTAAGCCTAGTAACCGATCGGCCCGGCAAGTGGGTATATTTCCACCACTCGATCTTTACGTTATGTTCACACGCACCGACCTGTGGGAGTACGTTCTGCATGGCAGACAGGAATACGGGTTTTGTAATCGCGCTACAGACGTATGTCCTGCACGAGTGATGTGCGTACGGTCCTGCAAGTCGCTTGTGGTGGCCTGCCCACGAGTCGGAATGAAAGGTAAACGGTTGCTTCGGAACGCCCTGCCGGTATTCCCAAGCGTGTGTGTTAGGTTTACCTTGCAAGGTTAAAAATTCGATTCGAATCGTCCGCCTCTCACGATGCTTGAGACTGCTTATCCCTTTTACCACATTGAGTAAGAAGTGTAACTGTTAAAGAGATAATCTTGGTGAATGATAATATCAATCATGCTTGTTTAGTATAGGTGCTAACCTAGAATGGCTAATGAAGCTAGAATCTGAAAGCTAAAACTTGAAAGTAGTTCATACTCTCTGTTGCTTTTCAGCTGAAAATAAACCCAGAGCCTTTACAATGCCTTCATGAGTCTAGCTATGGGCTAAAGTATACCCAATCCCGGGTAAGCCTTGCTGAGTGTTAGTATACTCAGTCTTGCTAGCTTTATATTTTTCAGGTAAAGCCTTTGAAGACCCTACTCTTTCCTTGTCATGGCCCTGTGCTTTTTCAGAAGATTGGTCCGAGGAATGGGATCCGTCCCCGACCAATACTGATGATCTCGAGTGATGTCGTGTCTGGGCTTAGCATGACATCCACCTTGACGACGTGTTGTAATTCTTCGCGTATGTTTTCCGCTGCTTTTAACCCTAGCTTTACAGTTTGTAATCTTTTCTCTAAATTTGAAACTTCATACTTCTTTTTGGAAACTCTTGTAATGTAATTCTCTATGATGTAAAATGTGATGGTGATTGTATCTCTGGACTCACCTTCGTGTGAGGTAACCTTATTTGATCCTGCGTATCGGTGGTTTATCGGGACGTTACCCGACAGGCCAAGGGATTATACCGATTGAAGCACGTTGGAGCCCTCTGGAGTGGACTCGCGTACTTGAGCCGGTATAATTCAGGTTGGTTCTGCCACAGAGATAGAGCTAACCAACACGGAGAGGATCTACTCGAGATATGCTCTGGTATGATCCCTTGACGGAGGTTGGTTAGCATCTTTGTAACTCTGGCCTCTCAGATATATAAGGGAGGTCAGGGACCCTCTCAAAATAGAACATCATTAGGTCATTCCACACCAAAGGCAATACAAACCATACAGGACGTAGGGTGTTACGCTCCGTGCGGCCCGAACCTGTCTAAGTCTTGTGTTCCTTGCACCTTCGAGTTTCTGATCTCGGCGTCTCCTCACCCAAAACTTACCACCTTGGATATATCCCTCGGTGGGCAGCCGGTTAAACACCGAGAGGTGGTTCTTGAGTTAAATATTTTATTTCATGATAAAGTTGCAATCCAACCAATTGATAAATACAACTTCATAAAACAGGAGATTTGAATTCAAATTCACTAAGTATACTTTAATTCAATATTAAATTACTTGATTTAATAGAATTTAGTCAACAAGTTTGATTTTTATTTTGAAATCCACAAAGGCTCTAGCCTTGAATTTTTGTGGGTAAGCTATCTTCTAGTGGATGAGCTTACTGTCAATTTTTCATAATTTTTTGAAAATAGAAACTAAAGTGTTTGAATTAAGTTCAAATTTCAAGTTTAAATGCAAACCTTAAGCAAAACAATGTTGTAAATTCCTAAAATATTTACTATGGACTACTCTATTGCAGAACATCACATGGTAAAAATATCTAAGCATGAAAACCTTAGTAACATGCTAGAATAAATTGAAACTATTTCTAGCTTGATTTGTGAAAGATATCTAGGCCCCTTAGTGGGTTTTGGTGATAGATGACAAAGCACATGTATATTTAATCGTATTATTAAGCATGTATGCAGGTGCTAAGGGTGACTAAGCAAAGCATATAACGAAGCATGAACCCTCAAAAAGGATATGAAAAGCGGTGTTTTCAAGTGTACTAAAAGACTAGATTTTATTTTTAAAATTGAGTATAGGAACGCCGTACTATCAAGAGGGACTTTGATCCACAAGCGTTGACGTGGTAGTTGTGCTTAAGAAAACCTACAAAAACCAAGAGAAACAATCCTACCATTAAAAAGGGACTTCCTGTGAAATTCCTGTCTAACCCGGAGTGTCCGGGTTCCAGTCCGGAATGTCCGGACAGAGAGTCCAGAGTATCCGGACGTATACCCAGAGTCTCTGAGTTACTGTTACCTATCCGCAAAACTCTCTGGTCCGGAGTCTTCGGACCCTAGTATGGCAGAACTGTCTGAATTATTCCAGTTCAAGTGCACTAGTCATCGCTAAACAGCCGATACTGACTTAACGCACTGCAAACGGAACAACCCATTGGTCTGTCGGGTCTCCGCCTGATGCAACCACGGTTCAACAGGATCAAAGCAGGTTTACCTTGCACGAAGGTGAGTTTACAATCACACAACAGCTCATCAACTTTTAATTCATGAAGTATTAAACCTTATTACAACCGGTTCAAACTTAAAGTAATAAACAAATATTATTTAAAACGACAAGCTAAACATGCTTGTCAAGTTCACAGCGGAGAAAATTTAACACACGACTACTCCCGTCGCAGAGGTTGACACCACACTTAGCCCGAAGCATGGCGTCATTCAGGAGGGTCACTGCTAGCCGGGTACGGATCCCATTCCACGGACCAGTCAAACGGTACAGAAGTTGGCCATGCAGGACTATTCGCGGGGTTCTCAAGGGTCATACCTGAAAATTCAATAGCAAGACTGAGTATTCTAATACTCAGCAAGGTTTACCCGGGATTAGGGTATACTTAGCCCATAACTAGACTTATGAAGGCTTGAAATAGTTCTGGGTTTAATTTCAGCTGAAAAGCAACAAAGAGTACGATCTACTTTCATGTTTTAGCTTTCAGATTCTAGTCTCATTAACCATTCTAGGTAAGCATTTATTCTAGACAAGCAAGGTAGAGATTAGCATCCATCAAAATTATTTCAACAATGGTTACCGTTCTTACTCTATGTGGTAGAAGGAATAAGCAGTCTCAATCTCCACGAGAAACGGACGATTCTAAATCGAATTTCCAAACCTTGCAAGGATAAACCTAACTCACATGCTTGGAACATCCAAAGATCATCCCGAAGCAACCGTTTCCCTCATTTTCCGGGTTATGGATCAGGGCCACCACAAGCGATGCAGGACCGTACACACACCAATTGTGCAGGACATACATCTGTAGCACGACTGCATGATCGTACTCCTATCTGCTATGCAGAACGTACTCCCACACATCAGTGCATGTGTACAACAGAAACCAAAATAATCGAGTGGTGGAGACATTTCCATATGCCGAGCCCAGGTACTAGGCTTACCGCTTTACCATATTTCGCGGCATGTGGCTAGTACTTTCAAACGCTTAGCCACCACTACCACACACTGCGACTTTATCAACTTTTACCAACACCGACAGGGTAACCTTCCAAGTCATGATACTGTACATGACCCCGTCCATGATTCTTATAGTGACTGCAGAATAGTAAACATTCAACTCCTATATCGCGCGAGTGACAGGAAATCACCTGACTTCTACCGATCCTATTTGTAGAGCATTAATGCGATAAGGACTCAGGAGCAATAAATTGGTTCCTAGTATCAATGCATCTAGGGTTCCATTTCAACTCCTAGACTTAATGCAAGATATAATATATACGTATAAAATTGTAGTAAATTGAAATACTGGGTTATGCACCGGGGCTTGCCTTCTTGAGCGGGGCTAGGATCAGTGGTGTCAGAGACTTCCGAACTTAGGTTCGGGGCTTCAGTTATAGTCTCGGCGATGTTCGCAGGATCTTCAGAAAATCTTTGCTCATTTTCCGGGACTAGCTCGTAGTCTCCATCGTCGAGTATCGTTGACTCTACATGATATGCAATGATTTGATTAGATGGTTCTTGAGTTAAGGATTTTACTTCACAATAAAGTTGCAATCCAATAAATTAACAAACATAAACTCATGAAATCAGGGGGATTGGATTCAATTCTACTATTTGTATTTAATGTATTGTCATATTAATGGAATTACTTTAAAGTAATTTGACAAGTTTGATTTTTATTTTGAGAACCATCAAGGTTTTGACTTTGAATTTTTGGTGGATAAGCTTATTCCTAACAATAAGATTATTGTGAATTTTTCATAATTTTCTAAAAACATAAACTAAAGCATTTGAATTTCAATTCAAATTTCAAGTTTAAATTCAAACCATATCAAATTTGATTTGTAAAAGTTTAAATTGATAAGAATTTCAACTACTCATTATCAACAGATTGAGTTATGTTAAAAAGATCTAAGTAGGAAAGTTTTAGGAACATGCTTAAATAAATTCAAACCATATCAAATTTGATTTGTAAAAGTTTAAAGGAACTTAAACTACAGAGCAGTACTGAGTATGAAATTTTTACAGAAGCTCACTCATCACCTAAACAGGCTACACACCAAAAATCACAAGAAAATAAGCTTGTATGCAAAGGTTATACACAAGATATCCTTTTTCTAAACACTAAAATAACTTTAAAAGCATTTGGTTTCAAACCATATTATATCAACCAAAGTTGTAGAGATTGACTTCTAGTTTCCAACAAAACTGGTTTCACAATTTTTGGATTTTTCTACAAATTCTTATCAATTTTACAAGTTGACAGCTAACACTAATTAAGAAACTTGCAGAGAGGCTCTCGGGTTCTTGCACATAGGACCCTAATACGTAAACTTAGATTACAATTGGGGTCCTTGTCGGATCGAGACGGTGGCCGTGGCACCTGACCAGCGTGTTCTCGCCGGCGGCGAGGGTTTGGCCGAGGGGAAATTGGTCCTATACGACCTACAGGACGGGGCGCACATGCCGGTGGGTGGTGTGCACAAAGGGAAGCGGCGGAGCAAGGTCGATGGCGAGGAATGGCAGCTGCCGTGACGGTGCATCTGTGTTCCCAGCAAGGGGCCGGCGAACATGGAGGGATGGAGCGTGCACGAGCATCGTGGAGTCGTGGGGATGCTATTCCCGTACCTGGTTCGGCAGGAGGTGGGGCGGAAAGGGGTCGTCGACGGTGAGGCGGCTCGGGTTTTCACCGGCGGCGATGGCGGCGTGGCGTTCTGCTGGCTGGGGTGTCGGAGGGCAGTGAAGGAGTAGTTGGATCGCTTCCGCGGGATGCTGTAGTGCTGCTGGTACCCTTGGTTGGGGCTGAGGGGCAGTGTGGCGTCGGGTCGGCGGCGAGGCCGAGCAGCGGCGGGCTTGAGCTTGCCGGCGCTATGGGAGATGATGTTCGGGCGCAGGAGAATGAAATTGGATGGGCTTGGGAGCACCAGTGGGTCGCGGCGGTGCTCTAGTAGCACTGGATCGGGACTCGGAGGTAGCGGGGGCGGCTGACGATGACGAGCAGTGGCGGCGGCGAAGGTCTGGTGAGGCGCGGGGTCGGGAAAGAGAAATGGTAGTGAAATTGTGGGTGCAGGAGCAGAAGAGGGGATGCATTTGGAGCTCAAGACGTGCTTTAAGTTACTAGAGAGGGCACAGTGGGCGAGAGGCAGTGCTAGGGGTCGACAGCGTGCATGGCGACCACGGGCGGAGTTCGTGCAGAGGCGGGGGTAGCGTGGCGCGTGTGGAAGAAGGCAGCGGGGAGAATTAAGGCGGTGGTCGTCCGGGGAGCGACGCTTGGGGTTTGCGGGGAGCAGGAGGTGGCGTTGGTCAGGTTGCAGCGACGGCGGGCGGCGGCGAAGAGCGGCTCGGGTAGATGGCAGGCGGCATGGCAAGACAGGGAGAGGCCAGCAGGGTTCGGGGAAGCGGCGGCGCTGGGGCTGAGGCGGCACGTGGCTCAGTGCAGAGCGGCGCGGGGGCGGCACATGGCCGGCGCAGGCGACGGGGCGGCGCAGAGACGAAACAGAGGAGTCAGGCTGGAGGAAGAAGACGAGGACTGCTCTATGATTTTCCAAAAGTGCAGGGACTCCACTGTAAAGACTAGATAACTTTCAAACCATAGCTCAAATGAAAAAGTGCCTAAAAGAAAAAGTGTAGGGTTTAACAAGATCTACAACTTTTCTTTAAGGTTCAGTTGCAGAAGAGCTAAGGATTTGAAACTAACATAAAACTTGGCAAAGTTTTAAACTTAAATTAAATCCTATTTAAAAACTACACTACACTTACATCCTAGGGGTAGTTTCACTTATATTTGTGACTTAAAAGCAAGTTCTTAACTTTTACCATACAACCTTCATATGTTTTGATTTTACCTCCCATTCTCTCCCATTTAACACTAAAGGACCACCCAAGTTAGTTTCTGATCTTTTTGATTGTTATATGAGTAGTATGTTAAATGAGTGTTAAATTACAACTTTATTGTGAAGTAAGATAGTTTTATATGCACACTTTGAATGTAATGTTGCATTGCATGTAGACACGACTACTTCCGCAAACGGTACGTACGAGATCTCCTAGGAGTCTGCAGAGGATGTTTCTGAAGACCAAGTGAACGTCACCAAGGGATTATCAGAAGCCCCGAACCAAAGTTCGGAAGATAATAATACTAACATCCCTGACTCCAGTCCCACCAGTAAAGGCAAGCCCCGATGCATACCCTAGTAATTCAATGTATTACCATTCCATTATTATATTGTATATCTTGCATTATGTCTAGGAGTTGAAATGAAACCCTAGTTGCATAAGATCTTAGGAATCCAATGTATTGTACCCGAGTCCTTATCGTTTAAATGCTCTGCTAAATAGGACCGGTAAAAGTCGGGTGATTTCCTGTCACTCGCGCGATATAGGAGTTGGATGTTACAATTCTGCAATCACTATAAGGATAATGGATAGGGTCATGTGCGATGTCATGACCTGAAGTTTTACCCTGTCTGTTTTGAATAAAGTTGATAAGGTCGCAGCATGTGGTAGTGGTGGCTAAGTGTTTGAAAGTACTAACCACATGCCGCGAAATATGGTAAGCGGTAAGCCTAGTACCCGAATGGCCCGGCAAATGGACACGTCTCCACCACTCGACTTTTATTTTATGTTTACACGCACCGACGTGTGGGAGTACGTTCTGCAAGGCAGACAGGAATACGGGATCATGTAGTCGCGCTACAGACGTATGTCCTGCACAATTGGTGTGCGTACGGTCCTGCAGTCGCTTGTGGTGGCCCTGATCCATAACCCGGAATATGAGGGAAACAGTTGCTTGGAACGATCTTTGGATGTTCCAAGCGTGTGTGTTAGGTTTACCTTGCAAGGTTAAATTCGATTCAGAATCGTCCGCTTCTCACGAAGATTGAGACTGCTTATTCCTTCTGCCACATAGAGTAAAAAGTGTAATTGTTGATGGAATAAACTTGATGAATGATAATCCCTATCTTGATTGCTTAGTATAGGTGCTTACTTAGAATGGCTAATCAAACTAGAATCTGAAAGCTAAAACTTGAAAGTAGGTCATACTCTTTGTTGCTTTTCAGCTGAAAATAAACCCAGAGCCTTTACAATGCCTGCATGAGTCTAGTTACGGGCTAAAGTATACCCAAACCCGGGTAAGCCTTGTTGAGTATTAATATACTCAGCCTTGCTAGTTTTATGTTTTTCAGGTAATATCTTTGAAGACCCTACACTTTCCCTCTCTTGGCCCGGTGCTCTTCCAGATGGTTGGCCCTTGGAATGGGATCCTTTCCCGGTCAACATTGGTGATATAAGTGATGTCGTGCCCGGGCTTAGCATGGCATCAGTCCTGACGACGTGTTGTAAATTGTCGCATTTGTTTTCCGCTGGCAAAAACCATAACTTTAACAGTTTGTAATGTTCTCTCTAAACTTGAAACTTCGTACTACTGTTGGAAACTCTTGTAATGTAATTCTCTGTGATGTAAAATATGATGGTGACTGTATCTCTGGACTCACCTTCGTGTGAGGTAACCTTATTTGATCCTGTATCGGTGGTTTATCGGGACGCTACCCGACAGGCCAGGGATTATACCGTTTGAAGCACGTTGGAGCCCTGTAGAGTGGACTCGCGTACTTGAGTCGGTATAATTCAGGTTGGTTCTGCCACAGGAAATTGGATGGAAAAGGAACTTGCAACTGCCAGAGTGTGGGCTAGAGGAGATAGAGAAGGCGCTCGGGGTCCAGAAAAGGAGATGATTAGTGCAAGCAGGAGCTGGCGTCGGCGGCGCTCGTGGCAGCCGCGGCGGAGCTCGGGCATGAGCCACGTGACGTGGAGGACGCGGGGCAAGACAGCACAAGACCGGTAAGGCGGCGGCGAGGCAGTGAGTGGCACGTGGGCGAGGGGAGCGGCGCAGGACTGCACAGCGGTGGCCTGTGCAGCAGCGACGGTGAGGTGCGTTGTACTGGCGGCAGGAAGTTCTCGGGCGGCAGCGGGTGGCGTGGCAAGGTGTGGAGAGCCGGCGCGAGGGCGGGAAGCGGCGGGGCAAGGACCGAGGCGACACGTGCACAAGCGCAGAGGGGTGCTGGAGCGGCAGGGGCAGCGCACCTAGCCGGGCAGTGGCGGCGGCGTGCGGCAGAGGAGAAGCAGAGAGGAGGGAGAGAGAGGTAGATGAAGAGGGACCTGGTTGCAAAATCAGAGAAACACAGGGACTCTTCTGTAAAGTATAGATAACTTTTCATCCAGTGCTCAAATGAAGAGTGGCCCAAAAGCAAAAGTGAAGGGTTTTTCAAGATCTACAACTTTTCTTTAGGGTTCATCTGCAGAAAAGCAACAGTTTTGAAATTAATATGAAACTTAGCAAAGTTTTCAATCTTTATGTAAATCCTATAAAAAAAACTACACTACATCTACATCCTAGGTGTAGTTTTACATACATTTACGATTTAAATGCAAGTTTTCATCTTTTGCAAAACAACCCTCATACTTTTGAAATCTACCCCCATGCTCACCCATTTAGCACAAAAGGACCCTGATTTAAATATAATTATATAAACAATCACTATTCCTTATCATTAACATTTTTAAACACACTTTTGCTACATTTTGTACATAGCAGCACACTAAAGATCTAGGGTGTGACCATGCTATTACCTGAGTGTCACAGAGGCCGCCATTGCTGCTACTCATGCTCCACTTCCTCGCCCACGTCGACGCACCCGTGCTCCTACACGCTCTCGTCGCTCTCCTCCTTGTGGCCAAGAAATCTTTGATGAAGAGGAAGAGACCGAGGAAGAAGAACCCCACAACTACCGCGAGATCCCCGACTCGGATGAGGATGAGGATGAGGATACCTCCGATGAGGACGCCCAAGATGATGATTAGTAGAAGACCTCCTTGCTCTTTTTCATTCCCTTTTTGGCACTTGATGACAAAGGGGGAGTGAAAATGATCATTTATGTACTCATTTAGGCTTTGTATCAAACTTAATGTTGTCTTATCGTTTCGCTTGAACAATCTTCGTGTAAGGACTATGTGGTGTAAGAAAACTTGTAATGTGTGTTACTCTGTGTTGATTGTCAGTTTGAAGTTTTTTTAAGGCTGAAGTGATAGTGTGACTCTTATTTAAATTGTGATGCAGTGTTATTTTTTTTTGGGGTTCTATGCTGATGGTCCGGATAATTCGGAAATACTTCTGGATACTCCGGACACATGATCCGGAGTCTCCGGACATATACCCGGAGTCTCCGAGTTCTGTTGACAACACAAGTTTTTCTTGATTGAATAACATGACATTTGCATTACACACTATCTCAGCACACACTTGCTCACCCCACTGTAGAGTGTATAAAGAGCTTTCATATCTTCTCCTAATATGCCAATTTTGACTTTTGAGAAATCAATTTGAAATTCAAATTCATGGCATACATTAAGGGGGAGCTCTTTACATGCTTAAGTTTACATCTTTATGGTTATCAAATGAGATACATGTGGGTTGTCATCAATCACCAAAAAGGGGGAGATTGAAAGATATCTAGGCCCCTTAGTGGGTTTTGGTGATAGATGACAAAGCACATGTATATTTAATCGTGTTATTAAGCATGTGTGCAGGTGCTAAGGGTGACTAAGCAAAGCATATAACGAAGCATGAACCCTCAAAAAGGATATGAAAAGTGGTGTTTTCAAGTGTACTAAAAGACTAGATTTTATTTTTGAAATTGAGTATAGGAACGCCGTACTATCAAGAGGGACTTTGATCCACAAGCGTTGACGTGGTAGTTGTGCTCAAGAGAACCTACAAAAACCATGAGAAACAATCCTACCATTAAAAAGGGACTTCCTGTGAAATTCCTGTCTAACCCGGAGTGTCCGGGTTCCAGTCCGGAATGTCCGGACAGAGAGTCTGGAGTATCCGGACGTATACCCGGAGTCCCCGAGTTACTGTTACCTATCCGCAAAACTCTCTGGTCCGGAGTCTTCGGACCCTAGTGTCCGGAGTATCCGGACATATACCCGGAGTATCTGGGTACCCTTTGCCAACGTCTAGTTTTTCTGTGGGAGAGGTATAAATACCCCATACCCCCCTCTCTCACTCTCTCTCTTGCTCATTTCGACCAGAACTGCTAACAAGCAAAAGAGAGCCCTCTCACTTAGGGGATTCAAGTGAGATTGTTGCAAGAGCTAAGATTTGTGCAAGTAAGCCTCGATTCCATCTCTTGAGCACATCATCCAAGTCTAGCCGGTGGATTCTAGTTTCTTACTCATGGAGCTTCAAGCTCCTAGACGAGGCATCACTTGTGAATGCTAAATTGAGTTGTGTGCATCACAGCAAGTTTGTAATCATCATTCCTCTCCGAGGAACTCATAGTCAGTGACCTTGGGTTTGAGCGTTTGTCTCACCCTTGGAAGAGGAGTATAGGGGTTCTTGAGCACCGTCTCTTGAATCCTTCCTCAACGGAGACGTAGCTCCTTTGGGAATGAACTTCGAGAAATAAATTCTGTCTCACTCTTGCAATTCTAGCTTGTCTTAGCGGCTATTTGCTTGTGAGACTAACTTTCTAGGGTTTGAGGATGATCTACTATTGCACAAGTCTCTGGAGTAAGACAACTGGTGAGAAACACTTCAAAGGTACCACTAGTCCCTCTAAATTTACTGGATCTAATTTATAGCATCATTATGTTTGTTTTTGTGTGGCCTGTTTCATACTCGGATAGTCCGGACATTATCTCTGGAAACTCCGAACTAGATATCCGGAGTATCCGGACATCTGTGTTACTAACCGTGTTCGAAGTGTTTTAAGTTTCAGATTAGCCTATTCACCCCCCTCTAGGCATCTTGAGGTCCTTTCAATTTGTATAAGTTTAAATTAATTCAAACTAGGGTTCAGTACTATAGGTGAATTTTTCACACAAGATCACTTATACCCTAATCAAGCTACTCACCAGAATTCACAGAAAATAAAGTTAACATGCAAAAGTTACACACAAGATACCCTTTTGTTAAACTTTAAAATAACTCTAAATATATTTGGTTTCAAACTGAACTCCACTAACAAAAGTTGTAGAGTTAGATTTCAGTAGTACAACAAAATTAGTTTGGCAATTTTTGGATTTTTCTACAAATTCCTATGAATTTTACAAGTTGGCCGTTTTGAATGGGGGGTTATGATTTTCTACAGAAAGGCCCCTGGAAAGATTCAAATCTTTGCAATTGGGTCCTTGGTCGGGCTACACAGGAAAGCCGATCGGTGCCGATCAAATTCTGGTGAGGGGGCTCATTGGCGGCGAGGGGCAAGTGGGGGAAAATGTTCAGGAGCTCAGGGCGGTCACGGGGGTGGCCGGTGTTGGGGAAGAGAGGGACCGAGGCTGTAACATTCAGGTAATTAGAGATATAGACACTAGGTAATAGTGTGATATATGTATGCATGTTATGGTGTATCTTAGTTGTAAAGAGAGAACTAGGGGTATAATTGTAATTATTGAATTGAATAGGTACTTGTGTGCAATTGGGTAAAAATGCTATTAAATGTCAAATTCAAATGACCATAGAGATGAAAGATACAAAAGTTAAGTTAAAACCTAAGAGAAATAGACTATGTATAAAACTAAGGACCTATATGTGATTAACATAAAAATATAAGGGTTTACATGTGAAATGGTTGAAATATAAAAGTCAAAATCAGGTTTATTTGAGGACCAATATGTAAAAATACAAGTAATCATTACATTTCAGGAAAATTTGTAAACATACCCAAGGTTTGATCAAATTATTTGAATAAAGACAAAAGTAATTCAAATTCTACCTTTATTCATAAACTTAACTTAAAGAGTAGTAAACTTTGAGTTTCTGAACCTAAGCCCTAAAACAATGTTGTAGAGTTTGAAAAACTCTACAACTTTCATGTTGACCATTTTCTCATTTGACCTTTGTAGTAGTGGGAAATCTTAGTTTACAGAGAGGTCCCTGAACTTTTTGGGAATTGCAAACAAGCCCTTCTGACATTGCCTGCTTCTTCTTCCTCTGCCACCGCCGCTTCCCCCTCTGATCTGCTCTGCCACCGCCGCTCACCGTCGGCGCAGGACCCCGAGCTCCACCTCCAGCTGCTACACATGTCCACGCGTCGCCTCCTACCTCTCCCACCTCTGCTCCTCTCCCTCCCTGGCGTCTCCTGCGCTCGCCACGCGCGCGCCACCGCCGCTCGGCCGCCACCGAGCCGCCGCCGTGGCAAGCCCCAAACCGAGCGCCCAGTCCTCGTGCTTGCGTGCGTTTGAGCACTACAACTACCCCGCGGAGCTAATGGGCGCATTCTTTCCTTCCTTCTCCACTCCCACGCCTCGGAACACCACCGCCATTGCCGCCCGAACGCCGGCGAGCTCGAGCTCACCGTCGTCCCACCCCTCCACCGCTGCTCCGCCTGTGCTAACCCCATCTTTAGCTCCACCTCATCCTCGCGCAGCTTTCCGGCCATTCTTCTTCCCCGCTCGGACGCCGGAGCGCCGCCGCGCCGTTCTTCCCCGGCCGCCGCCTCTGCCTCGCCATGGGCGGGCCCGTACAGACCTCCCCGACCCCATCCAAAACTCCCAGAAGGTTGCCCTCGACTCCCTCATGCTTTTCCCCCTCTTCTCCCCCGCCGCCGGCGACGAGCCTCGCCGGAGTCGACGGTCAAAGTTGTGTCCCCCGCTCTGACTCCGGCCAGGGGCTACATTGCAAGCATTCAAATTCTTCTAGGGTCCTTTATGCAAAGTTTCAGTCCCTTCCTCTATTTCAAATCAGTGAAGTTCAAAAATGTGTAGGAAATCATAAAAAATCATAAAAATACCAAAATTGTTGGGTTAGAATCCTTGTGATGAAATCTACAACTTTTATTTCATGATCATGCTATGAAAATGCATAGTTTGTTCTGTATTTTAAATACAAGTAGAGGGATACTTTAATTAAATCTTGTGATCCATAGCTTTGCTGCTGTTGATTTTTGGAGCATATGTTACATATGATTTGAGTAGCCTTGTGTAAATTTTTGAGGCACAGATCAGCCCTCTAGCTAGAGTATTTTGCTACCTTTGTTATATGTTAAAGAAACCTTCACAAATTAATTTCAAAAGCATCTGTGCATATTTATGGACGAAATTTCTACCATAACTTGATCTTTATAAGTATGATCCATCCTAAAAATTTGAGAATCAGAACCCTAATATAACTTGAGTTATAAGTTTCAAACTTAAATTCAAAGGTAATTCATAAATAATAATTGTTATGCATGAAAAATTATGAAACTTTTCTGGAATACTAGTCTTGAGTAGTGTATGATGTCCTTAAATTTGAAACCCTAGTTTTAGTGTAAAACTCCAGTTATAATTGCATCTTGAAATCTCAATTTCGATATTATTTAATTTTGTGGATTAGTTCCTTTTAGAATAAAATTCCAATAAAACTCCAGTAATTAGATATAATACCAATCTATGTTCAGCAATTTTTGTAGCTCCTATTTTGAAATATCTTGCTCTGTAAAAATTATTTCAAGTTAAACATATTGTTTAATTAAGTGAATTGTTCTAATTATCTGTTGCATAAATATTTAGAGTAATGTTATTTCAATTAAACCCATTTAGGATAATTTTCATAAGTATTAATTTATTTTTCATAATTTAAGATTTGCTTAATTAATTCAAAGTTAACAATAATTAAATAATAACCTAAGGTTAATTACAATGTTTAGTTAATAAAATAAATAGAGATTGCTAAGTGTGTTTAGTTGTTGCTTATGGTAATCAGATATGCTACCTAATTTAGTTAGTTGGGTGCTTAGGGTAACCCACCCTGTTGCTTAACGTGACTAGTTAGTTTAGTTGATACTCGATAAATGACTGCCCAGTGCAGGGTAGTTAGGTTGTTTGTTAAAATATAATGTTCTTCTGTTTGGATTGCAACTTTATTGTGAAATAACATAAAAGTATATGCATTCCATAACTTGTAAACTCTGCATCTCATATAGACTCGACCACTCTCGCTGACGGAGATTATCAGCTGATTCCGGAACCAAAAGGAGTTTATTCTGAAGACCCCGGGAATTTTGTCGCGGAGTTCTTTGAAGCCCCGAACCAAGGTTCGGAAGATATTAATTTGACTAACCCCAACCCCACCAGCGAAGGCAAGCCCCGGACATAACCCCTACTTTATTACACTGCAAACTATACTATTTATATATGTCTTTATGCATTAAGTTCTTAGGAGTTGTTTGGAAACCTTAGCTGCATAATTCTAGGAACCGATGTATTGAACATTAGTACTTGAGTCCGAATAGCTGCTCTGCTTATAGGACCGGTAGAAGTCGAGTGATTTCCTGTCACTCGCGCGATATAGGCATTGTGATGTTTACATTCCTGTTATCATTATAAGGATGACGGACGGGAGTTTTATGAGGTATCATGGTTGCGATGATACCCCGTTTGTATTGTTAAATTGGATAAGGCCGCAGTGTGTGGTAGCGGTGGTTAAGCGTTTGAAACTACTAGCCACATACCGTGAAATATGGTAAGCGGTAAGCCTAGTAACCAATCGGCCCGAGGAGTGGACATACCCCCCACCATATGTATTTGCTTCTTTTGGTTACTTTGTTCGACGTGTAGGAATACGTGTTGCTGGGCAACCAGGAGTACGGGTTTTGTAGTCGCGCTACAGACGTACGTCCTGCACTTTGGAAGTACATAGAGTAACAAGAGTAACTTTGTGACTATCAAAGATGATGTTTGCTTAAAGATTCTACCATGTGTGAGTAGTTATAGGTGCTTACCTAGAATGGTTAATCAACTAGAATCTGAAAGCTAAAAGTTGAAAATAAGGATCTACTCTTTGTTGCTTTTCAGCTAAAAACCCTACCCAAAACCTGAAAGCCTTCATAAGTCTAGTTATGGGCTAAAGTATACCCAATCCCGGGTAAGTCTTGCTGAGTATTAGTATACTCAGCCTTGCTTTTGTTGATTTACCTCAGGTAATCCCACTGATGAACCAGCATTCATTACACCGTGGCCCTACCCTCTGCCTGATGGTTGGTCCGTGGAATGGGATCCGTCCCCAGCCAACACAGATTCCGCCGAGTGATATCATGCCAGGGCTAGCATGATATTGGTAATAACGACGTGTACAATATTTACGCTTTTAAACACCGCTGCTTTGACTTAAAACTAAAACCGTTTTGTAATAATCTCCTTTCACTGGGAACTGATGATGCTTTGTGTACTTTTGTAATATATCTGCCTGTGGTGTAAAATGTAATGGCATTTATATCTCTGGACTCACCTTCGTGTGAGGTACCTTGTTGGATCCTGCGTTCGGTGGTTTATCGGGACGTTACCCGACAGACCAATAGTATTATACCATTTGAAGCACGAGGTAGCCCTCCAGAGAGGACTCGCGTACTTGAGCCGGTGTAATTCAGGTTGGTTCTGCCACAGAGGCGGTATATAGACGGCGAACAGGGGCGGGCGGCGGAGCTTCGGGGGACGTCGACGGCGTTCTAGTGGCCGGAGGGTAGGAGAGCGGTGGGGAAGTGGCTAGACAGCTTCTACGTGATGATGTGGTGCTGGTGGTGTGCTTGGCTAGGGTTAAGAGGCGGTGGATCGATGGGACGACGGCGAGGCCGAGCGGCGGCGGAAGCTCGAGCTCACTGGCATAGTGGTCCGGTCGTTCTTGTGCAAGAGAGCGAAATTGGGCGGGCTGGGGAGCACCAGTGGGTGGTTGTGGTGCTGCTAGAGCACTGGATCGGGGGTGGGAAGCGGTGGAGGCGGCTGTCGACGGTGAGCAGGAGCTACGGCGGAGCTCCGGCGGGGCGGCGCGCTCGGGAAGACGGAGGGTAGTGCAAATGTGGGTGCGTGAACGCAAGAGAGAGTGCACTAGGGGCTCCAGGATGTACTTCAAGTCGAGAAGAGGGCACAGCGAGCGAGAGCTGCTGCTGTCAAGCCGACAGCGGGCGTGGCAGCTCGGGGCGACGACGGTTACATTTGAAGAATCGATGATTTGGATAAACTAAAAATCGTCAAGGTCGCCTACGGAGGACTTGCTGCCGGAAGAGGAGTGATCTGGCTGAGGGTTAGGCTCTGGGTTTCCATGCTCGGAGTCGAGATCAGAAACTCCCTCAATCTCCTCGGGTTCTTCTTCTTCACATTCAGGTGCTACAGGTACAACAGGAGGTGCTGGCCGCTGCTGAATTTCGTTAATGTGAGCGATGGCGTCATCAACCTCAAGGATAAGGTCGTGGACTTGCTCTCTAAGGAACTTGATAATTGTGTCACGTTGAGTGATTATAGCATCACTCTCATTGATCTGATCCTCCCGGTGGATAATAGTCTCATTCCACTCTGCAATAACTTCCTCCTTTTCCATGACCAATGCTTGAAGTGCTTCTATCTGAGTGACCTGTCAATCAGCATTTCTGTAGTGACCTTGAGCGATACTGGTCAACTGACCCATACCATGGTGCAGCAGTCTGATAGTGGTGCTGGACATTCAGGAACCTGATGGTACCTCGGAGTGTCTCTTCAGCTAAATCTCCCAGCATGTGACCATAGTGAGCTATCCGGAAATTCCACTTGGGATCACTGGAATCTATTGCAGGAAATAGGCCAATAGGATGTCCGGCAACTTCTGCAGGATGCTGGTTGCAGAAAGTGTGGATGGCCTCAAGAGCTGCGGTCTCAATGGTGTCGACGAGACGATAGCGAACCACATCGACCTCGATGGGCTGCCACTGAGAACGGAAAGGATGCTGAAGGATGGTCATCTTATCTCTGCACCGAGGAACACCTTCCTCCCTATACTCCACTCCATCGTACTGTGGGGGCTCGGTATAGAAGAATAGACTAAGTGATTCCCATAAGAGACGGGGAAAACCCTCCCAGTGCAAGGCATTGGTATGGAGATGCCCTGCATGATCCCAAAAGATGTTTGAAGGAGCCGCCATCTGAAATAAGAATTCAGATGGTGAGATTTTGAAGGATGCTGAAAACCCAACTAAGATTACCACAAGAATCCTATTGAAACCACACTAATATAGACAACACTCTATTTGTCCTTAAAAGAACAACACATTTAATGCACTCATTTTAATTATCGATGGATTATGCATGCACGTACTATTCGACCTCACAACCAAAACAATTGCCGAATACCTTCGGACTTACGTGGTTAGTTTTGGTGGCACAATGTTTACATCTCTCCCTAATAATTAATCGATAAGTCCTATCCGTCTTAACCTCTTAATCATGGTTAGTGTACCTGCAGAAAACCATAAGTATATAACATGAACCTTTCATGGCAGCACGACATGAAAGCGTCCCCAAACAGTACTATTCACTATAGAAATAGTATCCGTACAATTTCTGCTGTACGGACGACGTTAGCATACGTTACATCTGCAACGTATTCACGGGTGTACCGTTTAAAACGGGGGTATGAACAGCGATCGCCTTACCCTGCGCCGAACCATATACTCCCAATATATTCAACCTAAGTTGATATATTGGCAGCATCTCAAGTAGGCTACTATACACATATATACATATTAGTAGCCACCTGATTGCTCCCATATAAACCCTTAGGGCTTTACGATCTAAGCACCATCCTTAATGAATCCAACGCGATTTGTAGAACTCTTTTGTTAAGCCAAATTTTATTCTGAAGACATTTTTAAGAGCTGCTGCGGTGTAACAGTAAACCTATAGCTTTGATACCAGCTGTGGCAGAACCGCCTGAATTATTCCGGCTCAAGCGCGCTAGTCATCGCTATACAGGCGATCCTAACTCAACGCACTTCAAACGGAACAACCCACTGGTCTGTCGGGTCACTGCCCGATGCAACCACGGTTCAACAGGATCGAAGCAGGTTTACCTCGCACGAAGGCGAGTTTACAATCGCACAACAGCTTACCAACTTTTAATTCATAGAATATTAAACATTATTACAAACCATTTCAAACTTAAGTATACTTATACAAACATTGTTTAAAAAACCACAAGCTATGCAAGCTTGGGTAGAGTCACAATGGAAGAAATTAATATGCGACTACCACGTCGTGAAGGTTGACACCAAGTTCAGCCCAAAACATGGTGTCATTCCGGAGGGTCACTACCAGCCGGGGATGGATCCCACTCCACGGACCAGCCAAATGGAACAGAGATTGGCCATGCTGGACCATCCGTGGGGTTCTCAAAGGTCATACCTGAAAAATAGACTAGCAAGACTGAGTATACTAATACTCAGCAAGACTTAACCGGAATCGGGTATACTTAGCCCATAACTAGACCATGGAGGATTTGAGAGGCTCTGGTTTTCTTTTGCTGAAAAGCAACGAAGAGTATGATCTAACTTTCATATTTTAGCTTTCAAATTCTAGTTTCATTAACCATTCTAGGTAAGCACCTATACTAGACAAGCAAGGTAGAGATTAACATCCATCAAGATTGTTCCAACAATAGTTACTGTTCTTACTCTATGTGGCAGAAGGCATAAGCAGTCTCAATCTCTGCGAGAAACGGACGATTCTGAATCGAATTTCCAAACCTTGCAAGGGTAAACCTAACTCACACGCTTGGAACATCCAATGATCGTTCCAAAGCAACCGTTTGCTTTTCATTTCGACTCGTGGAACAGGGCCACCACAAGCGACTGTAGGACCATACGCACACCAATGTGCAGGACATACGTCTGTAGCGCGACTACATGATCGTACTCCTGTCCGCTGCGCGAAACGTACTCCCGCACGTCGGTGCGTGTGAAAAACCAAATTACGAGTGGTGGGAGGTATGTCCACTACTCGGGCTGATTGGTTACTAGGCTTACCACTTACCATATTTCGCGGCGTGTGGCTAGTACTTTCAAACGCTTAACCACCACTACCACACACTGCGATCTTATCAACTTTTATCGACACAGACGGGGTAACATTTCAAGTCACGATACTACACATGACCCCGTCCATCATCCTTATAGTGATTGCAGAATGGTAATCATTCAACTCCTATATCGCGCGAGTGACAGGAAATCACCCGACTTCTGTCGATCCTATTAGCAGAGCATCTATTCGATACGGACTCAGGTACAATACATAGGTTCCTAGTATTCATGCATCTAGGTTTCCATTTCAACTCCTAGAAGTAATGCAAGATATAATATAAGCATAAAATTGTATAAATAGAGTAATTTGAAATACTAGGTTATGCATCGAGGCTTGCCTTCTTGAGCGGGGCTAGGGTCAGTGATGTCAAGAATTTCCGAACTTTGGTTCGGGGCTTCAGTTAAAGTCTCGACGATGTTTGCAGGATCTTCAGAAATCTTTTGCTCAGTTTCCGGAACTAGCTTGTAGTCTCCGTCGTCGAGTGTCACTGACTCTACATGATATGCAATAATTTAAATTAGGTGGCTCTTGAGTTAAGTATTTTATTTCATGATAAAGTTGCAATCCAACCAATTGATAAATGCAACTTCATAAAATAGGAAATTTGAATTCAAATTCACTAAGTATGCTTTAATTCAATATTAAATTACTTGATTTAATAGAATTTAGTCAACAAGTTTGATTTTTATTTTGAAATCCACAAAGGCTCTAGCCTTGAATTTGTGTGGGTAAGCTATGTTCTAGTGGATGAGCTTACAGTGAATTTTTCATAATTTTCTAAAAACAGAAACTAAAGTGTTTGAATTAAGTTTAAATTTCAAGTTTAAATGCAAACCTTAAGCAAAATAGTGTTGTAAATTCTCAAAATATTTACTATGGATTACTCTATTGCAGAACATCACATGGTAAAAAGATCTAAGCATGAAAACCTTAGTAACATGCTGGAATAAATTGAAACTATTTCTAGCTTGATTTGTATAAGTTTAAATTAATTCAAACTAGGGTTCAGTACTATAGGTGAATTTTTCACACAAGATCACTTATACCCTAATCAAGCTACTCACCAAAATTCATAGAAAATAAAGTTAACATGCAAAAGTTACACACAAGATACCCTTTTGTTAAACTTTAAAATAACTCTAAAAATATTTGGTTTCAAACTGAACTCCACTAACAAAAGTTGTAGAGTTATATTTTAGGAGTAGAATAAAATTGGTTTGGCAATTTTTGGATTTTTCTACAAATTCCTATGAATTTTAAAAATTGGCTGATTTGAATGGGGGGTTCTGATTTTCTACTGAAAGGCCCCTGTAAAGATTCAAATCTTTGCAATTGGGTCCTTGGCCGGGCTACACAGGAAAGCCGATCGGTGCCGATCAAATTCCGGCACGGGGGTGGCTGGTGTTGGGGAAGAGAGGGACCGTGGCGGTATATCGACGGCGAACAGGGGCGGGCGGCGGAGCTTCGAGGGACGTCGACGGTGTTCCGGTGGCCGGAGGGCAGGAGAGCGGCAGGGAAGTGGCTAGACAGCTTCTACACAATGATGTGGTGCTAGTTGTGTGCTTGACCGGGATTAAGAAATGGTGGATCGACGGGACGACAGCGAGGCCGAGCGGCGGCGGAAGCTCGAGCTCACTGGCGTAGTGGTCCGGTCGTTCTGGTGCAAGAGAGCGAAATTGGGCGAGCTAGGGAGCACTAGTGGGTGGCTGTGGTGCAGCTAGAGCACTGGATCAGGGGTGGGAAGCGGTGGAGGTAGCTGTCGACGGCGAGCAGGAGCTACGGTAGAGCTCCGGCGGGGCGGCGCGCTCGGGAAGATGGAGGGTAGTGCAAATGTGGGTGCGTGAACGCAAGAGAGAGTGCACTAGGTGCTCCAGGATGTACTTCAAGTCGAGGAGAGGGCACAGCGAGTGAGAGGTGCTGCTGTCAAGCCGGCGGCGGGTGTGGCAGCTCGGGGCGATGGCGGCGCGACGTGGAGGAGGGCGGAGAGGGCCAGCGCGGGCCGGGAAGCGGCGAGCGGGGTGCTAAGGCGGCACGTGGCGCGAAGGAAGGCGGCGCGGGGCAGCAGGAGCTCGGCACATGGCTGGCGAGGGCGGCGGCATCGGGCAGAGAGAAAAACAGAGAGAGGGGGACTGGAGGTAGACGAAGGAGGACTTAGTTGCAAATTCCCAAAAGTATAGGGACTCCACTGTAAAGCCTAGTTAACTTTCAAACCATAGCTCAAATGGAAATATGCCCAAAAGCAAAAGTGTAGAATTCAACAAGATCTACAACTTTGCTTTAAGGTGCATCTTCAAAAGAGTTAAAGATTTGAAACTAACATAAAACTTAGCAAAGTTTTAAACTTTAAAGAAATCCTATTTAAAATCTACACTACACTTGCATCCTTTGGTTAGTTTCACCTCTATTTGCGGTTTAAAAGTAAGTTCTTGACTTTTTGCAAAACAACCTTCATATATTTTGATTTTACCTCCCATTCTCACTCATTTTGAACCAAAGGACCTAAATTTTCCAGAATTACCAAAAGATCGTTTTGCCTTTGCATTAAAGTTTTAGCACATATACATACAATCAAGCATACACACTTTATACTAGAATCTAGTGTGTCTTAACCCTACATACCTGAATGTCACACAACTCCTAGACTTAATGCATAATATAGATATATAAGTATAAAACTGTATAAGTGTAGTAATTTAAAATACTGGGTTATGCATCGGGGCTTGCCTTTTTGAGTGGGGCTAGGGTCAGGGATGTCAAGGACTTCCGAATCTTGGTTCAGGGCTTCAGTTAAATTCTCGGTGATGTTCACCGGGTCTTCAGAAAACCCCTACTCGTGTTCCTGGACTAGTTCGTAGTCTCCGTCGTCGAGTGTTGTTGACTCTACATGACATGCAATGATTTGAATTAGGTGGTTCTTGAGTTAAGAATTTCACTTCATGATAAAGTTACAATCTAACAATGAATAAACATAACTTCATAACACAAGAAATTTGAATTCAACTCTACTATTGGTATCTTAATTCAATTATCATAATTAATTAAATTAATTGAATTAGATTAACAAGCTTGATTTTTATTTTGAAATCCACCAAGGCTATGGCCTTGAATTTTTGTGGCCAAGCTTACTTCTAGCAGATGAGCTTGCTACGGATTTTTCATAATTTTCTGAAAACAGAAACTAAAGCATTTGAATTAAGTTCAAATTTCAAGTTTAAATTCAAACCTTAGACAAAATAGTGCCATAAATTCTTGAAACATTTACTATGAACTACTCAATTGCAGAACATGACATGGTAAAAAGATCTTAGTACGAAAACCTTAGTAACATGCTTGAATAAATTTAAATTATTTCAAACTTGATTTGCATAATTTTAAATTAGTTCAAGCTATAGTCCAATACTGCATGTGAAATTTGCACACAAGCTCACTCACACGCTAAACAGGCTACACACCAAAAATCACAGGCAATAGAGTTAGCATGCAAAAGTTACACATAAGATACCCTTTTGCTAAACTCTAAAATAACTCAAAAAGTATTTGGTTTCAAACCAGACTTTAATAACTAAAGCTGTAGAGCTAAACTTCTGGAGTACAACAAAACTAGTTTGGCAATTTTTGGAATTTTCTACAAATTCCTATGGATTTTCAAAGTTTGCTGATTTGAAATAGGGGGGTTACTGATTTTCCACAGAAAGGCCCCTGGAAAGATTTGAATCCTTGCAATTGGGTCCTTGGCTAGGTTTTACAGAGAAACCGATCGACGGCGATCGAATTTTGGCAAAGGGGGCTCACTGGCGGCGAGGGGAAAGTGGGGGAAAAGATTCAGGAGCTCACGGCGATCACGGGGCTGGCTAGTGTTGGGGAAGAGAGAGGCTGAGACGGCGAGTTGACGGTGAACAGGGGCGGGCGGCGGGGCTCCGAGGGGCGGCGATGGCGTTCCGGTGGCCGAAGGATAGGAGAGCGGTGGGGAAGTAGCTAGAAAGCTTCCTCAAGGTGATGTGGTGCTGGTGGTTTGCTTGGTAGGGGTTGAGAGGCGGGGGAACGTCGGGACGACGGTGAGACTGAGCGGCGGCGGAGCTTGAGCTCACCGGCGCGGTGGTCCCACTGCTCTAGCATGGGAGAGTGAAATTGGGTCAGACTGTGAGCATCAGTGGGTGGCGGCGGTGCTACTCGAGCACTGGATCGACGGTGGGAGGCGGCGGAGGCAGCTGACGACGGTGAGCCGAGGCAGCGGCGGAGCTCCGGCGAGAGTACTCGAGCGGAGGAAGGAAGGAGAAGCAATGCGGCGTGGGGAATGGGTAAAAGAAGTCGAGAGGAACTCCTGGGCTAGTTCTAAGACCAGGGGAGGCACGGCACGTGCGAAGCAGCTGCTGGCAAGCTCGGCGGCGCGCGTGGCGGCTCGGGCGGCGGCAGCGTGACGTGGAGGGGCAGGGAGAGGGCTAGCAGAGGCCGGGAAGCGGTGGGTGCGGTGCTGGAGGGGCACGTGGCACGGAGAAGAGCGGCGCGGGATAGCTGGAGCTCGGGAAAACGGCCGGCGAAGGCAGCGGGGTCACGGGCGCGAGGCAGAGCAGGGGGAGGGGCTGGAGGTTGAAGACAAGGACTGATCTGCGATTTTCCAAAAATGCAGGGACTCTATTGTAAAGCCAAAACAACTTTCAAACCATAGCTCAAATGAAAATATGCCCAAAAGCAAAAGTGTAGAGCTTAGCAAGATCTACAACTTTATTTTAAGGTTCAGTTTCAAAAGAGTTAAGGATTTGAATCTAATTTAAAACTTGGCAAAATTTTAAACTTCAGAGAAATCCTATTTAATTTCTACACTCTAATTGAATCCTTAGGGTAGTTTCACTTCTCACCAAGGTTTAAAAGTAAGTACTTGCTTCTTGCAAAATAACCTTTTACACATTTTGATTTTACCTACCATTCTCACCTATTTTGCACCAAAGGACCTATATTTCCAAGAATTACAAAAATACCCTTTTGCCTATACATTAAAGTTTTTAACACACATACACAAGATCAAACTGTGACACTCAGGTACTTAGTATTGTCACACCCTAAATTTTAGTGTGATGTTGTGTGCAAAATGTGGTAAAAGTATGTTTAAAAAAAATTAAATGCTAAGAAAAAGGGTTGGTTTTATATAATTATAAATTAATAAAGGTCCTTTAGTGTTAAATAGATGAGAAAGGGAAGTGGAATTCAAATACATAAAGGTTGTTTTGGCAAAAGTTAAAAACTTGTGTTTAAATCGCAAATATAGGTGAAACTTTGCTAAGTTTTATATTAACTCCAAATCCTTAGCTCTTCTGTGGATGAACCTTAAAGCAAAGTTGTACATTTTGAAAAATCCTACATTTTTTCTTTTGGGCCCATCCTCATTTGAGCTCTGGTTAGAAAGTTAATTGAGTATTATAGTAGGGTCCCTGTCCTTTCTAAAATTTTCAACCGGGTCCTCCTTCGTCTACCTCTCTCTCCCCGATCTCCTCTGTCTCTGCCGCGCGCGCGTGATCCACCGCCGCCGGCCGCTTCCCGAGCCTGCTGCAGACCTGCGCAGCCCTCCTCTCGCCCACGTGTCGCCTTGCTGCCTCTCCCACCGCCCGCGCCGCCTCCGCTGGCCTCCCTTCGTCCTGCCACGTCGGGCCGCCGGTGCCGAGCGGCCGCCACGCGCACCCGAAGGGCACGTCGGCGCCGCCCGCCGACCTGAGCCCGGCCCTGCGCCTGCTCTCCCTCTCCCTCTCTTCTACTGAGCAACGCCCTCCTATAAAGCTCGACCCGAACCCCATCTCCTCACCTGATTTCCCCTACCTCCCCCTCGCGACCACCGAGCTCCTCGCCGGGTTTCTCCGCGGCTGCTCCACCCCGCCCAAATTCCAGCCCTCCAGCGCTCCCTCACCTCCTCCACTAGCTCCCTAACCTGCTCTGGTCGAGCTTCCGGCCTTCCCTAGCTGGAATTGCCCCGACCCCGTGCCGCTCCTCGCCGGAGACGCTCGAGGACCGCCTCACCATCGACAACCCTCTTCCGCCACATCCTCGGCCAATTTGGGTACGGGAATCGCACCCTTACCTCTCCCCGGTGCTCTTGCGCGCCTTGTTTGCCCGTGTTCGCCGGCCCCTCATCGGGAACGCCAGCACGCCATCGCGGCCGCCGCCCCTCCTCGCCGCCGGCCGTGTTCCACCCCTGCTCATCGAGCACATCCCCCCAACCAGCACCCCATGTCCCGTAGATCGTGCTGAGCCAGTCCATCCTCGCCGGTGACCTCGCCGCCGGTGGGAACGTGCCGGAGCAGATTGGCCGGTCGCCATCAAGAGCTCGCAGGGGCACATATGCGAATATTTTTCCTGTTCTAGGGACCCATGTGCAAGAAACTAAGAACCCCCCTGTAAACGTTTTTGTTATTTCATGTGGGCAAGCTGCTGGCTTGTAAAATCAATAGAAAATTGTAGGAAAATCCAAAAATTGCCAAACCGGTTTGGTTGGAAACTACAATTCAAACTCTACAACTTTTATTAATGAAGTTTGGTTTAAAACTAAATACTTTTGAATCTATTTTAAACATAAGGTAAAAGAGTATATTATGCATAACTTCTGCATACTAGCTTATTTTCTTGTGATTTTTGGTATGTAGATCCTTTAGGTCATGTGTGAGCTAGTGTAAAAATTTCATTCTCAGTGCTATTTTGTAGTTTAAGTTCTTTTGAACTTGTGCAAATCAAATTTAAAAGGGTTTGAATTTAGTTAAGCATGTTCCTAAGACTTATTTGTTTAGATCTTTTTTTTACCCTAACCTAATTTAATGATAATTAGTTTATAATTAAATTTCCAAAAAATTATATTTCTGATTGCTTGGGATTTGAATTTAAACTTGGAGTTTGAATTCAAATTCAAATATTTTAGTCTCTGTTTCCAGAAAATTATAGGAAATTCATAATAAGCTTCTTTATTGAAAATAAGCTTATCCACCAAAATTCAAAGTTAAAACCTTTATAGCTTTCAGAATAAAAATTTAACTGGTCGAATTACTTCAAAGTAATTCCATCAAAATGACATAACTTAAGTGTAGATGGTAGTTTGGAACTCCACCCACTTGTTACATGAGTTTATGTTGGTTAAATTGTTGGATTGCAACTTTATCATGAAACAAAATCTTTCACTCAAGCACTATTTCACTTAAATCCTTGCATATCATGTAGAATCAACGACACTCGACGACGGAGACTACGAGCTAGTCCTGGAACAACACCAAGGGTTTTCTGAAGACCCTGTGCATGTCGCCGAGACTCTAATTGAAGCTCCGAACCAAAGTTCGGAAACCCTCGACACTCTTGCTCCCAACCCCACTCAAGAAGGCAAGCCCCGATGCATTACCCAATATTTCAATTTATTACAATTCTACCTATAAATTATGTATCTTGCATTATGTCTAGGAGTTGAAATGAAACCCTAGATGCATTGAATCTTAGGATCCATTGTATTGTACCTGAGTCCTTATCGCATAGACGCTCTGCTAATAGGACCGGTAGAAGTCGAGTGATTTCCTGTCACTCGCGCGATATAGGAGTTGATTGTTTACTATTCTACAATCACTATAAGGATGATGGACGGGGTCATATGCAGTATCATAACTCGGAAGGTTACCCCGTCTGTGTTGATAAAAGTTGATAAGGTCGAAGTGTGTGGTAGTGGTGGCTAAGCGTTTGAAAGTACTAGCCACATGCCGCGAAATATGGTAAAGCGGTAAGCCTAGTACCTGAATGGCCCGGCAAATGGACATGTCTCCACCACTCGATTATCTTAATTTCTTTTGTACACACGCACCGACGTGTGGGAGTGCGTTCTGCATAGCAGACAGGAGTACGATCATGTAGTCGCGCTACAGATGTACGTCCTGCACAATTGGTGTGCGTACGGTCCTGCAGTCGCTTGTGGTGGCCCTAATCCATAACCCAGAATATGAGGGAAACGGTTGCTTCGGAACGATCTTTGAATGTTCCAAGCGTGTGAGTTAGGTTTACCCTTGCAAGGTTGAAATTCAATTCAGAATCGTCTGTCTCTCGCGGAAATTGAGACTGCTTATTCCTTCTGCCACATAGAGTAAGAAGTGTAACTCTTGATGGAATAATCTTGTTGAATGTTAATCTCTACCTTACTTGTCTAGTGTAGGTGCTTACCTAGAATGGCTAATCAAGTAGAATTTGAAAGCTAAAATTTGAAAATAGATCATACTCTTTGTTGCTCTTCAGCTAAAATTAAACCCAGAACCTTCCCAATGCCTTCATGAGTCTAGTTACCTGGCTAAGTATACCACGAAGCGGGTAAGTCTTGCTGAGTATTAGTATACTCAGTCTTGCTAGTCTATCTTTCAGGTATGACCTTCAAGAACCCCACGGATAGTTCTACATGGCCAACTTCTGTTCCGTATGGCTGGTCCGTGGAATGGGATCCGTCCCCGGCTGGCAGTGACCCTCCTGAGTGACACCAAGCTTTGGACTGAGCATGGTGTCAACCTTCGCGATGTGTGTAGTCTCATGTTTATTCTCCTTCCGCTGTAAACCTGGACAAGCTCTTTAGCTTGTCATTTTAAACACTGTTTGTATAAGTTTACATTAAGTTTGAAAAGGGTTTGTAATAATATTTACATTTCTGTAAATTAAAAGTTGATAAGATGTGCTGTGATTGTAAACTCGCCTTCGTGCGAGGTAAACCTGCCTCGATCCTATTGAATCGTGGTTGTATCAGGCGGAGACCCGACAGACCAATGAGTTGTTCCGTTTGAAGTGCGTTGAGTTATTATCAGTTGTATAGCGATGACTGGCGCACTTGAGTCGGAATAATTCAGGCGGTTCTGCCACAGCTGGTATTAGAGCTATAGGTTTACTTTTACAATTACAGCCACTCTTAAAAATATTTTCGGGATCAAATTTGCTTAACAACTGAGTTTGCAAAGTACGTTGGATTCGTTAAGGTTGGTGTTTAGAACGCAAAGCTCTAGGGATGTATATGGGAAATATCAGGTGGCTGCTAGACTATAAATATATGTATAGATAGTTCTAACTTGCAGCACTACTTTCAGTCAAAACTTAAATTCATGTATAACCCAACTTTACTTTCTGTAACGACACCTTCGATTATGAGGTTAGAAGGTAAGGATCCTCAGCTAACTGGGGAGTTAGCCTTCCCGTCGGTGATGCGAACCGAACGCTGTTTCTCAAGCAGTGGCCTACTTGAGATGCTACCAATATATCAATTTAGGTTGGTTATATTGGGAGTATATGGTTTGGCGCAGGGTATGACGATCGCTGTTCATACCCCCGCATCTTGCGGTACCCCCATGAATACATTGTTTCGATGACGTATGTTAACGTTGTCTATACGACTGTAATTGTACAGATGCTGTTTCTATAGCGAACAGTACTATTTGGGGACGCTTTCATCTCGTGCTGCCATGAAAGGTTCATGTTATATATATGTAGTCTTTTGCAGGTACACTAACCACGATTAATAGGTTAAGACGGATAGGACTTATCGACTAGTTATTAGTGAGAGACGTATGGGTTATGCCACCGAAATTAACTGCGTAAGTCCGAAGATATTCGGCAGTTGTTTTTGGTTGTGAGGTCGAATAGTACGTGCATGCATAAACCATCATCAAATAAACGAATATAATGTATGTTTGGTTCTATTAAGGACGAATAGCGTGTTGCTTATCTCTAGAATAGGTTAATAGGATTTTAGTGGTAGCTCTAAGTTGAGTACCTTAAGCATCCATCTGATTTCCAGTCTTTGCTGTTATCAGAATTGATTATCTCGTTCTATTTACCTTGTGAGTTCTCAGCAGGGTAAATAAGTCTCACCATTTGCATTCTTGTTGCAGATGGCAGCCCCTTCCAACATCTTTTGGGATCCTGCAGGGCATCTCCACACAAATGCCTTGCACTGGAAGGGTTTTCCTCATCTTCTCTGGGAGTCACTAAGCTAGGTCCTTTATACCGAGCCCCCATAATATGATGCAGTGGAGTATCTGGAAGAAGGTGTTCGCCGATGTTGAGTCAGAATGGCTATTCCTCAACATCCATTCCGCTCCCAATGGCAACCTATCGAAGTGGACATGGTAGGTTATCGGATAGTTGATACGATTGAGGGAGCAGCTCTGGAAGCCATCTACCTTTTCTGCAACCAGCATCCAAGGGAAGTTGCAGGACAGCCTATCGATCTATTCCCTACAACAGATCCCAACGATCCTGAGTGGAATCTCAAGGTAGTCCCTGAAAGTCATAGGTTGGAAGGCTCAACGGAAGAAGCGCTTCAGGGTACTATGCGGTTCATGAATGTTCAGCATCATTATCAACTTTTGCTACATCGCGGTATGGGTCAGTTGGTCAATATCGCGCAAGGTCACTTCAGGAATACTGACCAACAAGTCACCCAGATTGCGCAGATTCAAACCCTGGTGACAGAGAAAGATGAAATCATCGCTGCCCGAGAGGAGACTATTCATCACCGGGAAGATCAAATCAACGAGAGTGACGCAATGATCACCCAACGCAACATGATCATTGAGTTTCTCCAGGAACAAATTCATGACCTCATCCTCGAGGTTGATGATGCTCAAGCCCAAATCAATAAACTCCAACAGCAGCCAACACCTCCTGCTGTACCCGCACCCGAAGCCGAAGAAGAAGATCCAGAGGAAATTGAGGGAGTTTCAGACCTCAATTCCGAGCATGGAGATCCCGTTCTTAGTCCCCACCATTCCTCTTCAGGCAGTCAGTCATTAGTGGGCAACTTCGATGACTTTTAGTTTGGTTTGAGTTGGTGACATCCTAGCTGTAATTAGTGTAGAAAGATGTGACATAGGTAGTGAGTAGTCTACCTAGATCTAGAGCCACTTGTGTAATATATGTGGCATGTGTACGTATGGAACGGCTTGTAGTAGTCAAAGTGTCCTGATGTAAGATGTAAGGGTCACCAGTGTTAGTAGTAATCTAAACCTCATGTTTTACCATCTTGTTCAATATCCTTGCATCTGAAATGAGTGGATTGAATGGAGCATATGAATTACATTTCTGTTTAGCAACTGTATATCATCTGAAATTAGGAGTAAGGATATGATTGATAATGGACATCAACTCTGTTTCAGATGGTTGGAGCTACTCGTGGAACCCTGGAAGGTTTTCGGGCAGATCAGGCCAGCGGTTCCAAGCAAACACCATCGCCACCTCCAAATCTAGCCGAGGTTATGGCTTGGCAGACAGAACTTCTAAATCTGCTAGTGCAGGCACAGCAGAACCAACACCGCCAGCAATCACGAGGAGGTCGTGATGATCCTCACCCCCAGGTAGCAAATTATCAAGACTTCCTCAGTACCCAGCCTCCACTATTCCATAAGGCGGACGAGCCTCTTGACGTTGACGCTTGGCTTCGCACCATCGAATCCAAGTTCGCCTTACTATCTGCCACATGTTCAGATGAGAACAAGGCACTCTTTGCAGCCCAACAATTCCGTGGCACTGCCCGCATCTAGTGGGATAATTATCATGCCATGCAGCCTGCCGATCATGTCATCACTTGGGACGAGTTTTGGACCGCTTTTTGAGCGCACCACATCCCTGAAGGACTCACTGAGCGAAAGCTCAATGAATTTCTGAATCTGACTCAAGGAACCCGCACCGTTCTGCAATATGCACAAGTCTTCAACCACTTGTGCCAGTACGCGGGATACCATGCGGACAATGATGCCCGCAAACGAGATCATTTTCGTCGAGGCCTGAACACCAAACTTAAAGAACGATTAAATTTGGTAAGGGCCGATAATTTCAATGAGCTGGTCAATATGGCCATCACTCAGGAAGACTGTATCTCAGCCCACAGAGCAGAAAAGAAAAGGAAGACACCCACAGGGCCTTCAGCTACGCAACCGTCAAGGTATCGGTTGGTCCCGAGCACCGCCTCGAAGCAACTTGCCTGGTAGATGGGTAGCTAGACCACCCCAGCAGGCACAATTCAATCGACCACTGACACCACAACCTCATCAGCAACAACAACAGGGTTCGCGGCCGAGTTTTCCGCCAGTTAACCAAGGAAACAACAACTATCGTTGTTTCAACTGCGGAAGCCCGTTCCACTTCATCAAGGATTGCCCTCAGCCTAGGAGATCTTTCCAAGGGCAAACATCCAACCCAATCAACAAGGGCAAGGGCAAGGGCAAAAAGCAAGTGGTCCAAGTCCGCCAGGGAAGGGTGAACCTCACCACTCTCTCCGAACTCCCCGTGGGGACACCAATAATGACGGGTACTTTTTCTATCAACCATCAACCCGTAATTGTTCTTTTTGACTCTGGTGCCACCCATAGTTTTATCAGTTCCAAGTGTGGAACAAAATTAGGCTTGGACCTTTATCCTACTAGTGGGGTATATATGATAGCAACTCCTGGCGGTAAAATCTCCTCAAACCAAGTTTGTAGAAGCGTGCCAATTCAAATGGGTAAAAACCAGATGAGGACCGATTTACTATTATTGGACCTAGAAGGAATGGATGTCCTCTTAGATATGAATTGGATGACCCAGCACCATGTATCATTAGATATCTCATCCCGAACCGTGGAAATAGATTCACCTGAACACGAACCTACCATTCTTTATCTTCCACAACGGGAGTACGTCAACTCTTGCACCTATGCTGTAACAGGGATCAAGTTAAAGGATATCCCTATCATCTGTGAATACACAGATGTCTTTCCAGACGATTTGCCTGGAATGCCCCCAGATCGAGATATTGAGTTTATCATAGAACTCCAACCCGGCACAGCCCCCATTTCTAAAAGACCTTATCGTACGCCTCCTAGTGAGTTGGCCGAGTTAAAAATCCAACTCCAAGACCTCCTTGATAAGGGTTTCATTCATCCGAGTGCATCACCATGGGGTTGTCCAGCCTTATTCATGAAAAAGAAAGACAATAGCCTTAGGCTATGTGTAGACTATCGCCCTCTCAATGCGGTGACTATCAAAAACAAATATCCCCTACCCCGCATTGATATTCTCTTCGATCAGCTAGCCGGAGCCAAAGTATTCTCTAAAATTGATCTTCGTTCCGGCTATCATCAAATTAAGATCCGGCCAAGTGACATTCAAAAAATGGCCTTCTCCACCCGATATGGTCTATATGAATACCTAGTCATGTCCCAGCATATTTCATGTATCTCATGAATTCTGTCTTCATGCAAGAACTCGACAAATTTGTTGTGGTCTTCATTGATGACATCCTGATCTATTCCAAAAATCCAGAAGATCATGCCAAACATCTTCATGTCATTCTTCAGCGATTAAGAGACCACCATTTATACGCCAAATTCTCCAAGTGCGAGTTCTGGTTAGATACTGTGAAATTTCTGGGCCATACCATTTCTAGTGATGGTATATCCGTTGACCCCAGTAAACTACAAGAAGTGATGGATTGGAAACCTCCCACATCAGTCCATCAGATCCGTAGCTTTCTTGGTCTAGCTGGCTATTATCGTTGTTTCATTCCTCATTTCTCCAGAATAGCCAAACCTATGACCGAACTACTAAAAAAAGGTGTTAAATTCTCTTGGGATCAAAAATGCGAAGATGCATTCCACACTCTCCGAGACCATCTTACAACTGCCCCAGTCTTAGCTCAACCAGATGTGTCAAAACCCTTCGATATCTATTGTGATGCTTCAGGAACCGGACTTGGTTGTGTGCTTATGCAGGACAACCGAGTAATCGCATATGCATCACGAGCACTCAGGGTTCATGAACAGAACTACCCTACTCATGATCTTGAACTCGCAGCTGTCATCCATGCACTCAAAATCTGGAGACATCATCTGATGGGTACCAAGTGCCATATCTATACTGACCACAAAAGCCTCAAGTACATCTTCACACAGGCAGACTTGAATATGAGGCAAAGACGCTGGCTAGAACTTATCAAAGACTATGATTTGGAAATACACTATCATCCAGGCAAGGCCAATGTCGTTGTGGATCCACTCAGTCACAAGGCACATTGCTCTTGCTTATCTGTAGAAGCTTTCAACGAAACTCTTTGCTGGGAAATGAGAAAGCTTAATCTAGAAATCATTCCCCAAGGTGACTTAAACCATCTCTCAGTTGAAGCCACCCTTAGGGATAATATTGTTCTAGCTCAACAGCACAATAAAGGAGTCAGAATCATTAAACAGAAGATAACACAAGGAGAAGGGAAGTATAGGTGCTTCCAAATAGATCCAGAAGGAGTTTTATGGTTCAACGAACATATCATTGTACCTAAGGACCATAAGCTCCGAAAACAAATATTCGATGAAGCCCACCTATCCAAATTCTCTATACACCCTGGCAGTACAAAAAATGTACCAGGATCTAAAACAAAACTTCTGGTGGACTTGTATGAAACGAGAAATTGCCAAGTATGTCTCAGAATGTGATATCTGCCAAAGAGTCAAAGCCAGTCATTTGAAAACTGTTGGTATTCTTCAACCTCTACCTATTCCCTCTTGGAAGTGGGAGGATATCAGTATGGACTTTATTGTTGGCTTGCCCAACACTTCTCTGAAGCATGACTCCATTTGGGTAATCGTTGATCGATTGACCAAGACTTCACATTTCCTTCCCGTGCATACTATGTATAATGCCAAAAAGTATGCCGAGATCTATCTAGATCAAATTGTTCGTCTTCATGGAATACCTAAGACGATCATTTCTGATCGTGGAGTGCAGTTTATTGCTCGATTCTGGGAGCAGCTTCAACATGCTCTTGGAACTAAATTAATTCGAAGCTCCGCATATCACCCTCAGACCGACGGACAAACTGAAAGAGTAAATCAGATTTTGGAAGATATGCTTAGAGCTTGTGTCCTTCAGTATGACAAGAATTGGGACAAATGCTTGTCACTAGCAGAATTTTCTTACAATAACAGCTATCAAACTAGTCTCAAGATGGCCCCGTTCGAAGCATTATATGGTCGCCGATGTCGAACTCCTTTGGATTGGTCACAAACCGGTGAGCGTAAAATCTTTGGACCGGACCTTGTTACTGAAGCGGAGGAAAAGGTAAAGACTATTCAAAACAATCTAAAGGCAGCCCAAGCTCGGCAGAAAAGCTACGCTGATATACGAAGAAGACCATTACAGTTTGAAGTCGGAGACTTCGTATATCTTCGAGTATCTCCTACCCGAGGTGTTCAAAGGTTCGGTGTAAAAGGGAAACTTATTCCTCGATACATCGGACCCTTTGAAATCCTTGAAATCTATGGACCCGTAGCTTACCATCTTCAACTTCCTCCTCAACTAGTGGCCATCCATAGCATCTTCCATGTGTCTCAACTTAGGAAATGCGTCAAGGTTCCTACCAAGATCATCGATTCCCAAGCCATCGAAATCGAACCTGATCTAACCTATACAGAACATCCAATTAGAATATTAGACACCAAAGAAAGAAGCACTAGAAGAGAAACCATTAGGATGTTCAAGATTCAGTGGAACCATCATACAGAAGAAGAAGCAACATGGGAAATCGAATCTTATCTTCAGCATAATTTCCCAAACTTCTTTCAAGCCAACCTTCAAACTTGATCATCCGATTTCATTCTGTTCCGGAATCTTGGGACGAGATTCTTTTTTAGGGGAGAAGGCTGTGACACTCAGGTACTTAGTATTGTCACACCCTAAATTTTAGTGTGTTGTTGTGTGCAAAATGTGGTAAAAGTATGTTTAAAAAAAATTAAATGCTAAGAAAAAGGGTTGGTTTTATATAATTATAAATTAATAAAGGTCCTTTAGTGTTAAATAGATGAGAAAGGGAAGTGGAATTCAAATACATAAAGGTTGTTTTGGCAAAAGTTAAAAACTTGTGTTTAAATCGCAAATATAGGTGACACTACACATAGGATATATATGTAGTGTAGTTTTTAAATAGGGTTTGTATAAAGATTAGAAACTTTGCATAGTTTTATATTAACTCCAAATCCTTACCTCTTCTGTGGATGAACCTTAAAACAAAGTTGTACATTTTGAAAAATCCTACATTTTTTCTTTTGGGCCCATCCTCATTTGAGCTCTGGTTAGAAAGTTAATTGAGTATTATAGTAGGGTCCCTGTCCTTTCTAAAATTTTCAACCGGGTCCTCCTTCGTCTACCTCTCTCTCCCCGATCTCCTCTGTCTCTGCCGCGCACGCGTGATCCACCGCCGTCGGCCGCTTCCCGAGCCTGCTGCAGACCTGCGCAACCCTCCTCTCGCCCCACATGTCGCCTTGCTGCCGCTCCCACCGCCCGCGCCGCCTCCGCTGGCCTCCCTTCGTCCTGCCACGTCGGGCCGCTGGTGCCGAGCGGCCGCCACGCGCACCCGAAGGGCACGTCAGCACCGCCCGTCGACCTGAGCCTGGCCCTGTGCCTGCTCTCCCTCTCCCTCTCTTCTACTGAGCAGCGCCCTCCTATAAAGCTCGACCCGAACCCCATCTCCTCGCCTGATTTCCCCTTCCTCCCCCTCGCGACCACCGAGCCAACCACCGAGCTCCTCGCCGGGTTTCTCCGCGGCTGCTCCACCCCGCCCAAATTCCAGCCCTCCAGTGCTCCCTCACCTCCTCCACTAGCTCCCCGACCTGCTCTGGTCGAGCTTCCGGCCTTCCCTAGTCGGAATTGCCCCGACCCCGTGCCGCTCCTTGCTGGAGACGCCCGAGGACCGCCTCACCGTCGACAACCCTCTTCTGCCACATCCTCGGCCAATTTGGGTACGGGAATCGCACCCTTACCTCTCCCCGGTGCTCTTGCGCGCCTTGTTTGCCCGTGTTCGCCGGCCCCTCGTCGGGAACGCCAGCACGCCATCGCGGCCGTCGCCCCTCCTCGCCGCTGGCCGTGTTCCGCCCCTGCTCATCGAGCACATCCCCCCCCAACCAGCACCCCATGTCCCGTAGATCATGCTGAGCCAGTCCATCCTCGCCGGTGACCTCGCCGCCGGTGGGAACGTGCCGGAGCAGATCGGCTGGTCGCCATCGAGAGCTGGCAGGGGCACATATGCGAATATTTTTCCTGTTCTAGGGACCCATGTGCAAGAAACTAAGGACCCCCTATAAACGTTTTTGTTATTTCATGTGGGCAAGCTGCCGGCTTGTAAAATCGATAGAAAATTGTAGGAAAATCTAAAAATTGCCAAACCAGTTTTGTTAATGAAGTTTGGTTTGAAACTAAATACTTTTGAATCTATTTTAAACATAAGATAAAAGGGTATATTATGCATAACTTCTGCATACTAGCTTATTTTCTTGTGATTTTTGGTATGTAGCTCCTTTAGGTCATGTGTGAGCTAGTATAAAAATTTCATGCTCAGTGCTATTTTGTAGTTTAAGTTCTTTTGAACTTGTTCAAATCAAATTTAAAAGGGGTTGAATTTAGTTAAGCATGTTCCTAAGACTTATTTGTTTAGATCTTTTTTTACCCTAACCTAATTTAATGATAATTAGTTTATAATGAAATTTCCAAAAATTTATAATTCTGATCGCTTGGGATTTGAATTTAAACTTGGAGTTTGAATTCAAATTCAAATGTTTTAGTCTCTGTTTCTAGAAAATTATAGGAAATTCGTAATAAGCTTCTTTATTGAAAATAAGCTTATCCACCAAAATTCAAAGTTAAAACCTTTATAGCTTTCAAAATAAAAATTTAACTGGTCGAATTACTTCAAAGTAATTCCATCAAAATGACATAACTTAAGTGTAAATGGTAGTTTGGAACTCCACCCACTTGTTACATGAGTTTATGTTGGTTAAATTGTTGGATTGCAACTTTATTGTGAAATAAAATCTTTAACTCAAGCACTATTTCACTTAAATCCTTGCATATCATGTAGAATCAATGAAACTCGACGACGGAGACTACGAGCTAGTCCTGGAACAAGACCAAGAATTTTCTGAAGACCCTGTGCACATCGCTGAGACTCTAACTGAAGCTCCGAACCAAAGTTCGGAAACCCTCGACACTCCTACTCCTAACCCCACTCAAGAAGGCAAGCCCCGATGCATTACCCAATATTTCAATTTATTACAATTCTACCTATAAATTATGTATCTTGCATTATGTTTAGGAGTTGAAATGAAACCCTAGATGCATTGAATCTTAGGAACCATTGTATTATACCTGAGTCCTTATCGCATAGATGCTCTACTAATAGGACCGGTAGAAGTCGAGTGATTTCCTGTCACTCGCGCGATATAGGAGTTGATTGTTTACTATTCTGCAATCACTATAAGGATGATGGATGGGGTCATGTGCAGTATCATGACTTGGAAGGTTACCCCGTCTGTGTTGATAAAAGTTGATAAGGTCGAAGTGTGTGGTAGTGGTGGCTAAGCGTTTGAAAGTACTAGCCACATGTCGTGAAATATGGTAAAGCGGTAAGCCTAGTACCTGAATGGCCCGGCAAATGGACATGTCTCCACCACACGATTATCTTAATTTCTGTTGTACACACGCATCGACGTGTGGGAGTTCGTTCTGCATAGCAGACAGGAGTACGATCATGTAGTCGCGCTACAGACGTACGTCCTGCACAATTGGTGTGCGTACGGTCCTGCAGTCGCTTGTGGTGGCCCTGATCCATAACCCGGAATATGAGGGAAACGGTTGCTTTGGAACGATCTTTGGATGTTCCAAGCGTGTGAGTTAGGTTTACCCTTGCAAGGTTGAAATTCGATTCAGAATCATCCGTCTCTCGTGGAAATTGAGACTGCTTATTCCTTCTACCACATAGAGTAAGAAGTGTAACTCTTGATGGAATAATCTTGTTGAATGTTAATCTCTACCTTGCTTGTCTAGTGTAGGTGCTTACCTAGAATGGCTAATCAAGTAGAATTTGAAAGCTAAAATTTGAAAATAGATCATACTCTTTGTTGCTTTTCAGCTGAAATTAGAACCTTCCCAATGCCTTCATGAGTCTAGTTACCTGGCTAAGTATACCACAAAGCGGATAAGTCTTGCTGAGTATTAGTATACTCAGTCTCGCTAGTCTATCTTTCGGCGCCCCTTGCTTCACCGAGAAAACTTCCCGGTGAAGGGTCTTGACATCCCTCTGAGAGACGAGCTCTGAGCTGCCGCCGTACATGACATACAGCTTCTTGCGGTGCTCATCACCACCGGACTCGGAGTTGGACTGGTGATAGAGGCCATTTAGGTCCTTCCTTGGCGTTTGGTACCCCAACTCTTTCTCCGCAGCTGCAGCATCGGCGTCGGAGACCTTCTCCTTTCCGGGCCGCCACCGCGGGGAGGAGTCATCCTTCGAGGCCTGGGCGCACCTCTTGCTGACGCGCTCCGTGAGCTTCATGATCTCGCAGCATTCAGAGGTGTTGTGGCGGGCCCTAGGATGAACAGGACATGATCTAGGGTCACTACGCTGTTGGCGCGGTTCTTCTTGTTCTTCTTCTTGCCGCTGCCACGGGCAGCGACACTGGAGCCCCCCATCTAGGCTAGCCCTCCTTGAGGGGCTGAGTGCCATGCACGACCCTCAGCGGCCATGGCGCATTTGTCCGCCAAGGGAAACAGGGTGGTAACAGTTCCACCTGATTTGTGGCCAGCTTCTGCAGCATCTTCTTATCACGGACCCCCTATCGGAAAGCCGTGATAATAGATGCATTAGAAATACATGGACTGGTTCCACGTACCTTGGTGAAGTGGGAGATGAAGGCCCGGAGGGTTTCCCCGGGTTGCTGCCTCACAGCGTGGAGGTGGGCCTCCACGCCATGCTGCTGGTATGCGCTGGCGAAGTTCGCCAAGAACTGCGCACAGAGCTCTCCCCACGATTGGATGGATCCCGGGGTGAGATTCATGAGCCCAAGTTCGGGCTAGCCCGGTCAAGGCTATGTGGAAGTAACTTGCCATTACGGCATCGTTACCCCCAGCCGTCGTGATGGCGGTGATGTAGAGCTGCAGGAATTCTGACGGGTTGGTTGACCCGTCGTACTTTTCCGGCAGGTGGGGCCGAAACTTGGACGGCCAGGCCACCGCTTGGAGGTGGTCTGCGAGCGCTGAGCAGCCCACCCCTGCCACCGGGGCCTGGGCGAGTCCTTGCAGCTTCGATACAGCCGTGTCGAGCTCAGCCTCGAGGTTCCGACCCTCGATGTTGAGCTGGCGCTCACGTGCCCGCTCCATGGTGACGTGGGCGTCCTCTCCCGCACGCCTGTGGTTAAGTTCCACTCGCAGGTCTTCGGTCCATGCACTCCTCAGTGTTGGGGAGTGCACAGAGCTGGATGTGCCATCCTGACGGTGGTGCCGCTTCGGCGCAGATCCCCCACCGAGCCTGGGGTGACCTATGCCAAGTTGAGGAGGCGGTTGACATCGTCACGCCATTGCCTCAGCATGTCGGGCGAGGCTGCCGCGTCCGGCGGGTTGTGGAGCAGCTCCCTGGCCGCCATCAACGGCCCATTTGGTGTGGGCTACGTTAGGGCCTTGGAGGCCTGCTCTGCAGCATGCTGCGGCGTGACGCGCGCCACGACCCTCGATGAAGGACGGTGAGAGGCATACGGCACAGATGACGCCACTTTCTCCCCCATCAGGTGGTCATGGTGCTCGACTACTCATGGCATTGTGGTCTTGAGCCTTGATCAAGCGCTAACCAAGCCCTTCCCCTACCTGGGGCGCCAAATGTCGGAGGATTTCTCTAGCCGGGTGGCGGAGTGCACCCGCCTAATCCTAGTTTAGGATGAGTTTGGGGCAAGTCAAGGAACGCTCGATCTAGAGGCATATGAACATGAGAAGCACACAAGGGTTTAGAGTGGTTCAGGCCGCCGGAGCGTAAAACCCTACGTCCATTGTGTGATGTATTGCTTGTTTTGGTGAGGAATGGCTAACCTTGCGTGAGTGTCAACTTCCTTGTGTGTGTCAGCTCTTGTGAGTGTCTGAGCTTGAGAGGACCTAGTGAAGTCCTTGGGAAACTTGTGTTCTAACGTGCGCACCCTCCCTTTTATAGGCTCAAGGGGAGCGCGTACACTGAGCGGGGTCCCGACAGGTGGACCCGGCGACATATTAAATAACGTACACATTGGAGCCTTAAATGCTTCAGATCCGGAGATCTTCCTCATCGGCCCCCGTGCGTGTCCTCTGTGGCAGAACCGCCTAAATTATTCCGGCTCAAGCATGCTAGACATCGCTTAGGCAAGCGACAGAAGCTTAGCGCACTTCAAATGGAACAACTCATTGGTCTGTCGGGTCACCGCCCGATTCAACCACGGTTACACAGGATCGACGTAGGTTTACCTCGCACGAAGGCGAGTCCAGCATTACAATAGCTCGCAACTTTTACACCACAGGATAATTAAACATTAGTACACAGAGGTATTGTTTTACCCTAACTAATACAAATTTATACAAGTATTGTTCGAAACTTTAGGTTTTTCAGACAGTACTCAGAGTTAGCAGCGGAAAAACAATGGGACTACATACGTCACAGCGGTAGACACCATACTTAGCCCCAAGCATGGCGTTACATCGAAGGGTCATTGCCGGCCCGGGACGGATCCCATTCCACAGACCAGCCAAGCGGAATAGAAGAGGGCCAAGGAGAACTAGCCACAGAGTCCTCGAATGGCATACCTGAAATTCATATTACTAGCAAGGCTGAGTATACTAATACTCAGCAAGGTGTGGCAGCACCAATCCGCTTGAATTATTCCGGCTCAAGTGCGCTAGCCATCACTATATAGGCGATATCTGTCAGGTCACCGCCCGATTCAACCACGGTTACACAGGATTGAGGTAGGTTTACCTCACATGAAGGCGAATTTACAATCTGTTATCGCCATAATTTGACTGGGCCAGAGGATGGGCCGAGAGCAACATGGGCTGAAGGAGATCATCGTGACGGTTTGCGAATCGGCTTCTGTGTGAGCGTATTAAGGGCCGGGATGGCCGTGTATCTAGTAAGGATAGTGTAAATATAGTAAGTTAGAGATTGTATCATAATCAGCTAGGGTAAGTTAAAAAGATCAAGTCTCCGGACTATAAATATGTATCACGAGATTCAATAAAAAATAATCCAATATTCACAAGAAACTCTCGGCGCATCGTCGCCCCTTTTCCAAGGGTTTCTCCAGGTAATCGGCATGCTGCTCCGATCATGCTCCGCATGGTCAGAGCAGCGTCGTGTTTATCTGCTTATCTTTGTGTTTCTCGTGCTGAAGCGTTGTTGATGGCGAGTGACACTAGTTATCTTAAGCGATTATGATATTGCATTAGTTCTTAATAGTATATCCATGCCCTGCTTGCTGTTCGTAATCGTTTAGCTGCCCTTGTACGTGATCCCAGGTGCAAGGGCAGCACCTTGCTCTGTTCTTGCTTAGTAGATCTAATCTCTTATGGTAGTTCTTTGTACTACAAGAATTCGGTTTAATATCCGTATGATTAGGCCCTTCAAACGGGTTGAACGTTCCGGCTGCATGATTGGTGCTTTATGGTAATCTAAGGAGGGATTGTTCCGAGAATCGGCTTATTAGTTGGTTTTTAGGCCTCTTTTTAGGTTAGCGTCCTGTTATCTTTCATGTTCGTTAGGCTTAACCACGCGTAGGATGTTCCAGTCATACGGTGAAGACTTTTACTGTCGTAGATTGGATTAGCTTGGTAATTACAGAGCATGCTTTTATCTCTTCTATCAGATTCATACAAGACATTCGAATATTAATAGATCCGATCTGTTAAATGGGTGCAATCGGCTTCTTTTAGCCGATTCTGAGGGTTACCCGAAGGTCCAACCTGGTACAAGGACAGATCTGACCCAGTGCAGAGGCTCCATCGGCTCTTCTAGCCGATCTTGGGAGTCATTTTAAGAGCCGGTCGTGGCTCGGACAAACTTTTGACGTGGCTGTGCATGCAGGGAAATAACTGATAATGACTTCTACACCTTCCTGATCAGGTATAGGTCAGGTGGCACGCCTAGCACTTCACCAAGCCAGGGCGTGTGCCGGACTTCTGGGCCGTTGACCGAGGGACCGGGACCCACCAGCCGTCTCGGAAGCCTCCCGGCTCCTCGTGTTGCCTGTCGCTGCTCGCTGGTGGGTTTTGACCGACAACACATTCTGGCACGCCCAGTGGGACCTCATCGACTACATCGGCTACTTCATCGACTACATCGACTACTTCCTTCGACTACATCGACTACGACCGACTGCATCATCTTCTTCGGGTACATCGACTTCCGTTGTCAAGATGCCAAACGAGAACCCGATTACTTACGAAGAGTTATCTGATGAGCACAAGCAGAAGTATAATGAAATAAAGGCTGCTTTTGAAGCCGATCTCATTGGCTCATTTGAAAGGACCCATCACCACGGCATCAGATGGAAGAGATTTTTCATCTGAAGGTGCACTCGATGAAGTGGATCTATCTACTCATATGGAAGAACGCACGCGAGCTCTCCGCCAAGAAGTCAACTACATGGTGGCTCATTCATTACATCGACATTCTGAGAGTTTGGTGAACACCCTTGAGCGCGTCGCGGTACGTGTGGTGCAGGAGATTATGAAACACCAGTACTCTCCAACAGGACCTGCTTTAGGGAGTCACAAAGGGGAGTTGCCTTCTCAAGCCAGGCCACTAGTGCCTTACACATTTGCAGCTCCGGAGCAACAGAGTTCTCCAGCGTCCGTCATATACAAGGTGGGAGGTGACCCTGCTGATCACCAATTCTTTAGTGAACCCCCCAAGGAGGTACCGCACGGGTATGTTTGTACATATATACCAGATGGCGGTAGCCCGACGCAACCCACGCAGAGAACTGGGGGAACATCTGTAGTCGATGTTGACAAACAGGCATGGCTGGCTACTTACGCGCCAGGGCTGAGTCACGAAGGTACGCACTCGGCCCCAGGAGTTCATACAGTGGATCAGATTAGTGCCATTTTGAGAGATCAATTTGGCATTCTCCCAAGAAGGCGAGCGATCGGCTACACCAAGCCGTATCCAAGCGAGTACGACTTGATTCCCCTGCCGCCCAAGTACCGGCTGCCTGAGTTCACCAAGTTCAGCGGAGCGGAAGGATCCAGCTCCATAGAGCACGTGAGCTGATATCTGGCGCAGCTAGGGATGATTTCGGTATCGGATCCATTGCGAGTGAGGTTTTTCTCGCAGTCTCTCACAGGGCCAGCTTTTGGATGGTACACACCATTGGGTCCTGATTCTATCCGCACCTGGAAGCAGCTAGAGGAACAGTTCCATATACAATATCATTCAGAAGCTGCAAAGGCTGGGATTGCTGATTTGGCATAGGTCCGCCAGAAGCGGGGAGAAACGGTGGCGGAATACATCCAGCGTTTCAGAGAAGTTAAGAACCGGTGCTACTCAACTCGGATTTCAGAAAAAGAGGCAGTTGAATTGGCATCTTTGGGATTGGTAAAATTGATCAGAGATCTGGTTTTCCAGCTGGAGTTCAACTCTTTGGCACATCTGGTACAAAAGATGACAGTATACGAGCAACGCCACCTCGAATTATACCAAGACAAGTTCAAACGTCAAGTAGTAATGGTTGACGCTGAAGACTCTGAAGATTCTGGGGATGACCAAGAGATAGCAATTGTAGAGTGGGCACGGGGGGCAAAACCCGTGTCCTGCAAGTGGGTGAAACAACAAGGACCTTCGAAAGGATTTGATTTTGACGTGAGCAAGGTCGAACAAATATTTGACTTACTCTTGAAGGAGAAGCAGTTGAAGTTCCCTGAAGGTTGCAAGATCCCAACAGCTCAGGAGCTCCAGGGGAGATCATACTGCAAGTGGCATAACTCTTTCACTCACGGTACCGGTGACTTCAAGGAACTCTGACGACAGATACAATCGGCTATTGAGCAAGGCCGATTTCTTGGGGCAATACGCCATGAAGGTTGATACTCAACCATTCCCGAATGTAAACATGGTGGAAGGGTACGACCGATCAACATGTCGTCAGCTGGATTTTACGCTCGGTATTAACATGGCAGGACATACATCACGTCAATATGCAAGAAAGCAGGAGGCCGATTCCCGCGATCGGCCCCAAAACGAAGAAAGGGACTATATCACCGAAGAGCAGGTGAGGCACGTCACGAATCAACGACCGGTTTCCCCTCATCTTCTGAGAAAATACCAGTATCAGTATCAACAGCGTCTCCAACGCGAGACTGAAGAAGAAGAATACGAGCGACGCACTGGGAAACGCCTCAGGAAGTGAGAGGATACACGAGATCATTGGCATTGCCCGTTCTTCAAGTACTATTGGGGTTCTAGTATGAAACAACTACCCACTCTTGAGGATTGCCCAAAGTGCAGGTCTCAGAAGCAAGATGCAAGAAGTGCCTCAGTTTTTTAGCGTTTAGGACCAGTGCAGCCCCACCATGGACAAGCCGAGTCATCACGCATAGGGGGGAACTCAGAAGGTGAGGAAGACAAATGTCACCGACCACGCTAGTGTCCTGATGGGCTTAACCGATCCCAGAAGCGAAGGGTGCAGCGGTTGCGCAGCCTGGAAGAAGTCAAGGCCCAATATTTGGAAACACTGAGGAAGGCGCGACTGGATTTGGTGGAGAAAGTTCACCGCCCTCAAAAGCCGATGTAAAGACATCGGCTGATGCACACATGGTATTTGTTCTTCCTACAGAGTTTCATGCACCAGGCCATGAGGAGGTGCCAGTGGCAATATTTGTAGAGCTAAACTTCTGGAGTACAACAAAACTGATTTGGCAATATTTGGATTTTTCTACAAATTCCTATGGATTTTCAAAGTTGGCTGATTTGAAATAGGGGGGGTACTGATTTTCCACAGAAAGGCACCTGAAAAGATTTGAATTCTTGCAATTGGGTCCTTGGCCGGGTTTTACAGAGAAACCGATCGACGGCGATTGAATTCCGGCAAGGGGGCTCACCGACGGTGAGGGGAAAGTGGGGGAAAAGGTTCTGGAGCTCACGGCGATCATGGGGGTGGCCGGTGTTGGGGAAGAGAGGGGCTGACACGGCGAGTCGACGGTGAACAGGGGCGGGCAGCGGGGCTCCGAGGGGCGGCGATGGCATTCCGGTGGCCAGAGGGCAGGAGAGCGGCGGGGAAGTAGCTAGAAAGCTTCCTCGGGGTGATGTGGTGCTGGTGGTGTTCTTGGTAGGGGCTGAGAGGTGGGGGAACATCGGGACGACGGTTAGACCGAGCGGCGGCTGAGCTTAAGCTCACCGGCGCGGTGGTCCGGCTGCTCTAGCATGGGAGAGTGAAATTGGGTGGGTCTGTGTGCATCAGTGGGTGGTGGCGGTGCTACTGGAGCACTAGATCGAGGGTGGGAGGCGGCGGAGGCAGCTGACAACGGCGAGCCGAGGCAGCGGTGGAGCTCCGGCGAGAGTACTCGAGCGGAGGAAGGAAGGAGAAGCAATGCGGCGTGGGGAATGGGTAAAAGAAGTCGAGAGGAACTCCTAGGCAAGTTTTAAGACTAGGGGAGGCACGGCACGCATGAAGCAGCTTTTGGCAAGCTCGGCGGCGCGCGTGGCAACTCGAGCGACGGCGGCGCGACGTGGAGGGGCAGGGAGAGGGCCAGCAGAGGCCGGGAAGCGGTGGGTGCGGTGCTGGCGGGGCACGTGGCGCGGAGAAGAGCGGCGCGGGGCAGCTGGAGCTTGGGAAAACGGCCGGCGAAGGCGGCGGGGTCACGGGCGCGAGGCAGAGCAGGGGGAGGGGCTGGAGGTTGAAGACAAGGACTGATCTGCGATTTTCCAAAAAAGCAGGGACTCTACTGTAAGGCCAAAACAACTTTCAAACCATAGCTCAAATGAAAATGTGCCCAAAAGCAAAATTCTAGAGCTTAGCAAGATCTACAACTTTGCTTTAAGGTTCAATTTCAAAAGAGTTAAGAATTTGAATCTAATTTAAAACTTGGCAAAATTTTAAACTTCAGAGAATTCCTATTTAATTTCTACACTCCAATTGAATCCTTAGGGTAGTTTCACTTCTCACCAAGGTTTAAAAGTAAGTACTTGCTTCTTGCAAAATAACCCTTTACACATTTTGATTTTACCTACCATTCTCACCTATTTTGCACCAAAGGACCTATATTTCCCAGAATTACAAAAATACCCTTTTGCCTTTACATTAAAGTTTTTAACACACATACACAAGATCAAATATACACACTTTATACTAGAATCTAGTGTGTTTTAATCCTAAGTACCTGCATGTCATAGCCTTCTCCCCTAAAAAGAATCTCATCCCGAGATTCCAGAGCAGGATGGAATCGGACGATCAGATTTGGGAGTTGTCTTGAAGGAAGTCTGGAAAGTTTTGCTGAAGATATGATTCAGTTTCCCAAGTTGCTTCTTCTTCAGTATGATGATCCCACTGAATTTTGAACATCCTGATGGTTTCTCTTCTAGTACTACTCTCTTTGGTTCTCTTCTAGTACTACTCTCTTTGGTGTCTAGTACTCTGATCGGATGCTCGGTATAAGTTAAATCAGATTCGATTTCAATGGCTTGGGGATTGATGATCTCGGTAGGAATTTTGACGCACTTCCTAAGTTGAGATACATGGAAGGTATCATGAATGGCCACTAATTGAAGAGGAAGTTGAAGATGATAAGCTACGGGTCCACAAATTTTGATGATTTCAAAGGGTCCAATATATCGAGGGGCAAGTTTTCCTTTTACGCTGAACCGTTGAATACCTCGAGTAGGAGATACTCGAAGATACACAAAATCTCCAATCTGGAACTGTATTGGTCTCCTTCGTATGTCAGCGTAGCTTTTCTGTCGAGATTGGGCTGCTTTATAGGTTATTCTGAATAGTCTTCACCTTTTCCTCTGCTTCAGTGACAAGGTTGGGTCCAAAGATTTTACGCTCGCCGTTTTGTGACCAACTCAAAGGATTTCGGCATCAGCGACCGTATAATGCTTCAAACGGAGCCATCTTGAGACTTGTCTGATAACTGTTGTTGTAGAAAAATTCTGCCAGTGACAAGCATTTGTCTCAATTTTTGTCGTACTGAAGTACGCAGGCTCTAAGCATATCTTCTAGAATCTGATTTATCCTTTCTGTTTGCCCGTCTGTCTGAGGATGATATGCGGAGCTTTGGATTAACTTGGTTCCAAGAGCATATTGAAGTTGCTCCCAGAATCGAGTGATGAATTGTGCTCCACGTTCAGAAATGATCGTCTTAGGCATTCCATGGAGATGAACGATTTGATCTAGATAGATCTCAGCATACTTTTTAGCGTTATAAGTAGTATGCACGGGAAGGAAATGGGCAGTCTTGGTTAATGGATCAACGATTACCCAAATAGAGTCATGCGTTTGGGAGGTGTTGGGTAAGCCAACGATGAAATCCATGCTGATATCCTCCCACTTCCAAGAGGGAATGGGTAAAGGTTGAAGAATACCAGCAGTTTTGAGATGACTGGCCTTAACTCTTTGGCAGATATCACACTCCGAGACATATTTTGCAATTTCTCGCTTCATACGAGTCCACCAAAAGTTCTGTTTCAAATCCTGGTACATCTTGATACTACCGGGGTGCATAGAGAATTTGGACAGATGGGCCTCGTTCAATATCTGCTTATGAAGCTTATGGTCCTTGGGTACAACGATACGCTCGTTAAACCATAGAATCCCTTCATAATCTACTCAAAAGTACTTATACTTTTCTTCTCTTTGTGCTAACCTCTGTTTGATGATTTTGACCCCTTTGTCATGCTGTTGTGCCATGACGATGTTATCCCTAAGCGTAGTTTTAACTGAGAGATGGTTCAAGCTACCTTGAGGAATGATCTCTAGGTTGAGCTTCCTCATCTCGCAACAAAGAGTCTCATTGAAAGTCTCAACAGATAAGCAAGAGCAATGTGCCTTGCGGCTAAGTGCATCCGCAACGACATTGGCCTTGCCTGGATGATAGTGTACTTCTAGATCATAGTCCATTATGAGTTCTAACCAACATCTTTGCCTCATATTTAGATCCGCTTGCGTGAAGATGTACTTGAGGCTTTTATGGTCAGTATAGATATGGCAGTTTGTACCCATCAGATGATGTCTCCAAATCTTAAGTCCATGGATAATGGCTGTGAGTTCTAGATCATGTGTAGGATAGTTCTATTCATGAGTTCTGAGTGCTCGCGATGCATAAGCAATCACTCGGTTGTCTTGCATAAGCATACAACCAAGTCCGATTCCCAAAGCATCACAATAGATGTCAAAAGGTTTGGAAACATCCGATTGAGCCAAAACTGGGGCAGTAGTGAGATGTGCTCTGAGGGTGTGGAATGCTTCTTCACATTTCTGATCCCAGGAGAATTTAACTCCTTTCTTGAGTAGTTCAGTCATAGGCTTGGCTATTCTAGAAATGTCAGGGATGAAACGATGATAATAGCCAGCTAGCCCAAGAAAACTGCGGATCTGATGGACTGAAGTAGGAGGCTTCCAGTCCAGCACTTCTTGGACTTTACTTGGATCAACGGATATACCGTCACTGGAGATAGTGTGACCTAGAAATTTAACGGTATCCAGCCAGAACTCACATTTGGAGAATTTGGCGTACAAGTGGTGGTCTCTCAATCTCTGAAGAACAACATGGAGATGTTTCGCATGGTCTTCCGGATTTTTGGAATAAATCAAAATGTCATCAATGAAGACCACTACGAATTTGTCGAGTTCTTGCATGAAGACAGAGTTCATGAGATACATGAAGTATGCTGGTGCATTGGTAAGACCAAACGATATGACCAGATATTCATAGAGTCCATATCTGGTGGAAAAGGCTATTTTTGGAATGTCACTCGGTCTGATCTTGATTTGATGATATCTGGAGCAGAGGTCAATCTTAGAGAATACCCGGGCTCCGGCTAACTGATCGAACAGAATGTCAATGCGGGGTAGAGGATACTTGTTTTTTATGGTTACCGCATTGAGGGGATGATAATCTACACATAGTCTTAAGCTATTATCCTTTTTCTTCACAAATAGGGCTGGACAACCCCATGGTGAAGCACTCGGACGAATGAAACCCTTATCAAGGAGGTTCTGGAGTTGGATTTTTAACTCTGCCAGTTCATTGGGTGGCATACGATAGGGCCTCTTAGAGATGGGGGCTGTGCCGGGTTGTAGTTCTATGACAAACTCAATATCCCTATCCGGGGGCATTCCAGGCAAATCATTTGGAAAGACATCTGGGTATTCGCAAACAATAGGGATATCCTTTAACTTGATCCCTTCTATAGCATAGGCACAAGAGTTGTTGCACTCCCGTTGTGGAAGATAGAGAATAGTAGTTTCATGATCGGGTGAATCTATCTCCACAGCTCGGGAAGAGATATCTAATGACACTCGATGCCTAGTCATCCAATCCATGCCTAGGAGAACATCCATTCCTTCTAGGTCCAATAACATTAAATCTGTTTTTATCAGATTGCTACCCAACTGAATTGGCACCTTTCTATAAATTTGATTTGATGCAATTTTACCGCCAGGAGTCGCTATCATATAGGCGCCTTTAGTAGGATAGAAATCCAGGTCTACTTTTGTTCCACATTTTGAACTGATAAAACTATGGGTTGCACCAGAATAAAAAACTATAATCACGGGTTGATGGTTTATAGAGAAAGTACCCGTCATTATTGGCGCACCCTCGGGGAGTTCGAAGAGAGTTGTTTCTTGCCCTTGCCCTTCTTGGTCGGGCTGGATGTTTGCCCTTGCCCTTGTTGGTCGGGCTGGATGTTTGCCCTTGGAAAGATTTTCTAGGTTGAGGACAATCTCGGATGAAATGGGACAAGCTACCGTAGTTGAAACAACGATTGTTGTTATTGCCTTGATTGGACGGCGGAAAGCTCAGCCTCGGGCCTTGCTGCTGTTTCTGCTGGGGTTGTGGTGTCGGCGGCCGATTGAATTGAGCCTGCTGGGGAGGCCTGGCTACCCATCTGCCTGGTAGATTGTTTCGGGGCAGGGCTCAGGTAGCGGTGTTCTGGACCAACTGATACCTTGGCGGTTGCGCATTGGAGGGTCCCGTGGGTGTCTTCCGTTTCTTTTCTGCCGGTGGGCTGAGATGCAATCCTCTTGAGTAATGGCCATATTGACCAGTTCGTTGAAGTTGTCGACCCTTACCAGATTCAGCCGTTCCTTAAGCTTTGTGTTTAGGCCTCGATGGAAGCGATCTCCTTTACGGGCGTAAGTGTCCGCATAATAACCCGCGTACTGGCACAGGTGATTGAAAGCCTATGCATACTGCATGACAGTGCGGGTTCCCTGGGTCAAAGTTAGGAATTCATTGAGCTTTCGCTCAATGAGTCCTTTTGGAGTGTGGTGCGCTCTGAAAGTGGTTCGGAATTCATCCCATGTGACAACATGACCAGCCGGCTGCATGGCATAGTAATGGTCCCACCATATGCGGGCGGTGCCGCGAAGTTGTTGAGTTGCGAAGAGTGCCTTGTTCGCGTCTGAGCATGGTGTAGACAACAATGCGAACTCTGACTCTATAGTGCGGAGCCATGCATCAGCATCGAGGGGCTCGTCTGCTTTATGGAACAATGGGGGCTGAGTACTGAGAAAGTCTTGGTAACCAGTCGAGGGATGTTCATCACGGCCTCGGGACTGGTGATGGAATTGGCTCATCTGAGCCTGTACTAGCTGGTTGAGGAGTTCCGTCTGTCGTGCCATAACTTCCACAAGATTTGGTGGTGCTGGTGGCGGTTGTTGGGAACCGCTAGCTTGGTCTAGCCAGAAACCTTCCGGGGTTCCACGTGTAGCTCCAACCATCTGAAACAAAGGAGATGTCCATAATTAACAACACAATTCTTGCTCCCCTTTTCAGAAGATATTCCACCGCTAAACAGATATGTAAATCGCATATTCTGTTTAACCAACATATTCCAGGTGCATATTGAAACAAAACAACGAACACAAGGCTTAGATTACAAAGTAGACACTAGCCCGATTGCTACGGTCAAGTCATCCGTACATATGCCACATATATTACAGCAAGTGGCCCCGGGTCCAGGTAGACTACTCGCTACCTATGTCACAACATTCTACACTAGTTACATCTGAAAGATCGATGATTTGGATGGACTAGAAATCGTCGAGGTCGCCTACGGAGGACTGGCTGCCGGAAGAGGAGTGATCTGGCTGAGGGTTAGGCTCTGGGTTTCCGTGCTCGGAGTCGAGATCAGAAACTCCTTCGATTTGCTCCGGTTCTTCTTCTTCATCTTCAGGTGCTTCAGGTACAGCAAGAGGTGCTGGCTGCTGCTGAAGTTCGTCGATGTGAGCATGGGCGTCGTCAACCTCAAGAATGAGGTCGTGGACTTGCTCCTGGAGGAACTCGATAATTGTGTTATGTTGAGTGATTATTGCATCACTCTCATTGATCTGATCCTCCTGGTGGATGATGGTCTCATTTCGCTCTGTGATAATTTCCTCCTTTTCCATGACCAATGCTTGAAGCTCTTCTATCTGAGTGACCTGCCGATCAGCATTTCTGTAATGACCTTGAGCTATACCGGTCAACAGACTCATACCGCGGCGCAGCACAATCTGATAGTGGTGCTGGGCATTCATGAACCTGATGGTACCACGGAGCGTCTCTTCAGCTAAATCCCCCAGCATGTGGCCATAATGAGCTATCCGGAAATTCCACTCGGAATCACTGGAATCTATTGCAGGGAATAGGCCGATATGATGCCCGGCAACTTCTGCGGGATGCTGGTCGCAGAAAGTATAGATGGCCTCAAGAGCTGCGGTTTCAATGGTGTCGACGAGACAATAGCCAACCACATCGACCTCGATGGGCTGCCACTGAGAGCGAAAAGGGTGCTGAGGAATGGTCATCTTAACTCTGCACCGAGGAACACCTTCCTCCCTATATTCCACTCCATCATACTGTGGGGGCTCGGTGTAGAAGAATAAACTAAGTGACTCCCACAAGATACGGGGAAAACCCTCACAGTGCAAGGCATTGGTATGGAGATACCCTGCATGATCCCAAAAGACATTTGAAGGAGCCGCCATCTGAAGCAAGAATTCAATTGGTGAGATTTTCAAGGATGCCGAAAACTCAACTAAGGCTGCCACAAGAATCCTATTGAAACCACACTAGAGATAGACAACATTCTATACGTCCTTAAAAGAACAACACATTTAATGCACTTACTTTGCTTGATGATGGATTATGCATGCATGTACTATTCGACCTCACAACCAAAAATAATTGCCAAATATTTTTGGACTTACATGGTTAGTCTCGGTGGCACAATATTTACGTCTCTCTCTAATAACTAGTCGATAAGTCCTATCCGTCTTAACCTCTTAATCATGGTTAGTGTACCTGCAGAAGACCATATTTATATAACATGAACCTTTCATGGCAGCACGATATGAACGCGTCCCCAAACAGTACTGTTCACTATAGAAACAGTATCCGTACAATTTCTACCATACGGACGACGTTAGCATACGTTACATCCGTAACATATTCACGGGGGTACCGTATAAAACGGGGGTATGAACAGCGATCACCATACCCTGTGCCGAACCATATACTCCCAATATGATCAACTAATCATTGATATATTGGCAACATCTCAAGTAAGCCACTGCTTGAGAAACAGCGTTCGGTTCACATCACCGACAGGAAGGCCAATCTCCCTCAGTTGGCTGAGGATCCTTACCTTCTTACCTTCTTGTCTCAACGTTGAGGGACAGACAATAGGAATAGATATCTAGGGTTGTTTGTGCTCGAAAATAAGTTTTGACAGAAAGTAGTGCTGTAAGTTAGAGCTGAACTATACACATATACATACTAGTAGCCACCTGATTACTCCCATATAAACCTCTAGGGCTTTACGATCTAAGCACCAACCTTAACGAATCCAACGTATTTTGCAAATTCTTTTGTTAAGCCAAATTTTATTCTGAAAATATTTTTAAGAACTGCTGTAGTTTTAGTGCTGATTGTAAGAGTAAACCTATAGCTCTGATACCAGCTGTAGCAGAACCAATCCGCTTGAATTATTCCGGCTCAAGTGCGCTAGTCATCACTATATAGGCGATACTAACTCAACGCACTTCAAACGGAACAACCCTTTGGTCTGTCAGGTCACCGCCCGATTCAACCACGGTTACACAGGATCGAGGTAGGTTTACCTCGCTCGAAGGTGAGTTTACAATCATACCACAGCTCACCAACTTTTAATTCATAGAAATATTAAAATATTATTACAATTTGTTTCAAACTTAAAGTAAACTTATACAAACATTGTTTAAAACTTCAAGCTATGCCAGCTTGTTCAGAGTCACAGTGGAAGAAATTAACACGCGGCTACACATGTCGCGAAAGTTGGCACCACGCTCAGCCCGAAACATGGCGTCATTCCGGAGGGTCATTGCCAGCCGGGGACGGATCCCCCTCCACGGACCAGCCAAACGGAATAGAGGATGGCCAGGCTGGACTATCCGTTTGGTTCACACGGGCCATACCTGAAAGATAGACTAGCAAGACTGAGTATGCTAATACTCAGCAAAATTTACCCGTTTCATGGTATACTTTGCCATGTAACTAGACTTATGAAGGCTTGTAATGGTTCTGGGTTTAATTTTAGCTGAAAAGCAACAAAGAGTATGAACCAACTTTCATGTTTTAGCTTTCAGCTTCTAGTTGCATTAACCATTCTAGGTAAGCACCTATTCTAGACAAGCAAGATAGAGATTAGCATCCATCAAGATTATTCCAACCATAGTTACTGTTCTTACTCTATGTGGCAAAAAGAACAAGCAGTCTCAATCTCCGCGAGAAACGGACGATTCTGAATCGAGTTTTTTAACCTTGCAAGGGTAAACCTAACTCACACGCTTGGAACATCCAATGATCATAACGAAGCAACCATTTGCCTTTCATTCCGACTCGTGGATCAGGGCCACCACAAGTGACTGTAGGACCGTACACACACAAATGTGCAGGACGTACGTCTGTAGCGCGACTACATGACCGTACTCCTGTCCGCTGTGCGGAACGTACTCCCGCACGTCGGTGCATGTGCGAAAAACCAAATTACGAGTGGTGAGGGGGTATGTCCACTCCTCGGGCCGATCAGTTACTACGCTTACCGCTTACCATAATTCACGGCAGGTGGCTAGTACTTTCAAACACTTGACCACAGCTACCACACACTGTGACCTTATCAACTTTTATCCACACAGACGGGGTAACCTTCCAAGTCATGATACTGCACATGACCCCGTCCATCATCCTTATAGTGATTGCAGAATAGTAAACATTCAATTCCTATATCGCGTGAGTGACAGGAAATCACTCGATTTCTGCCAGTCCTATTAGCAGAGCATCTATTCGATGAGGACTCAGGCACAATACATAGGTTCCTAGGATCCATGCATCTAGGGTTCCATTTCAACTCCTAGACTTAATGCATAATATAGATATATAAGTATAAAACTGCATAAGTGTAGTAATTTAAAATACTGGGTTATCCATCGGGGCTTGCCTTCTTGAGCGGGGCTGGGGTCAGGGATGTCAAAGACTTCCGAACCTTGGTTTGGGGCTTCAGTTAAATTCTCGACGATGTTCACCGGGTCTTCAGAAAACCCTTGCTCATGTTCCGGGACTAGTTCGTAGTCTCCATCATCGAGGTTCGTAGTCTCCATCATCGAGTGTTGCTGACTCTACATGATATGAAATGATTTGAATTAGGTGGTTCTTGAGTTAAGAATTTCACTTCACGATAAAGTTGCAATATAACAATGAATAAACATAACTTCATAACACAAGAAATTTGAATTCAACTCTACTATTGGTATCTTAATTCAATTATCATAATTAATTAAATTAATTGAATTAGATTAATAAGTTTGATTTTTATTTTGAAATCCACCAAGGCTATGGCCTTGAATTTTTGTGGGTAAGCTAACTTCTAGTAGATGAGCTTACTATGAATTTTTCATAATTTTCTGAAAATAGAAACTAAAGCATTTGAATTAAGTTCAAATTTCAAGTTTAAATTCAAACCTTAGACAAAACAGTACCATAAATTCTTGAAAGATTTACTAGGAACTACTCAATTACAGAACACCACATGGTAAAAAGATCTAAGTACGAAAACCTTAGTAACATGCTTGAATAAATTTAAACCATTTCAAGCTTGATTTGCATTAGTTTAAATTAGTTCAAGCTATGGTCCAGTACTGCAAGTGAAATTTGCACACAAGCTCACTCACACCCTAAAAAGGCTACACACCAAAATTCACAAGCAATAGAGTTAGCATACAAAAGTTACACATAATATACCCTTTTGTTAAACTCTAAAATAACTCAAAAAGCATTTGGTTTCAAACCAGACTCTAATAACCAAAGTTGTAGAGCTAAACCTCTAGAGTACAACAAAACTAGTTCGGCAATTTTTTGATTTCTCTACAAATTCCTATGGATTTTCAAAGTTGGATGATTTGAAATGGGGGGGTACTGATTTTCCACAGAAAGGCCCCTGGAAAGATTTGAATCCTTGCAATTGGCTCCTTGGCTGGGTTTTACAGAGAAATCGATCGACGGTGATTGAATTCCGGTAAGGGGGCTCACCGGCGGGGAGGGGAAAGTGGGGGGAAAGGTTCAGGAGCTCACGGCGATCACGGGGGTGGCCGGTGCTGGGGAAGAGAGGGGCTGAGACGGCGAGTCGACGGCGAACAGGGGTGGGCGGTGGGGCTCCAAGGGGTGGCGATAGCATTCTGGTGGCCGGAGGCTTACCCGACATTGGGTATACTTAGCCCATAACTAGACCATGATAGGTTGAACAGCTTTAGTTTTCTTTTGCTAAAAAGCAACAAAGAGTATGTCTTTACTTTCGTATTTTAGTTTTCAGATTCTAGTTTCTTTAGCCATTCTAGGTAAGCACCTGTACTAGTCGAACAAGGTAGATATTAAGCATCCATCAAATTATTCCATTAAGTGTTACTCTTCTTACTCTATGTGGTAGAAGTATCAAGTAGTCTCAATCTCCGCGAGAAAAGGACGATTCCTGAATCGAATTTCATAACCTTGCAAGGGATCCTAACTCACACACACAGAAACTTTCCTTTCCGGGCAACCATTCCCCTCATATTCGAGGCGTGGATCAGGGCCACCACAAGCGACTGCAGGACCGTACGCACATCCAATGTGCAGGACGTACGTCTACAACGCAACTGTATGACCGTACTCTTGTCTGCTATGTAGAACATACTCCCACACATTGGTGCGTGTGTGCAACAAAAACCATAATTCGAGTGGTGGGGTAAGTCCACTTGCCGGGCCAATCAGGTACTAGGCTTACCGCGTACCATATTTACGGTATGTGGCTAGTACTTTCAAACACTTGACCACCACTACCACACACTACGGCCTTATCAAATTGATCAACACAGACGGGTACCATTCCAAATCATGGTACTACACATAATCCCGTTTGTGATCCTTATAGTGATTGCAAAATAGTAAACAACCAACTCCTATATCGCGCGAGTGACAGGAAATCACTCGACAAATCACTCAACTTTTGTCGGTCCTATTAGCAGAGCATCTACTCGAAAGGACTCGGGAACATTACATAGGTTCCTAGATTTCATGCAACTAGGGCTTCATAATAACTCCTAACACTTAATGCATAAGATAGATATATAGTACTATAAGTGCATAATTTAAAATACTGGGTTATGCACCGGGGCTTGCCTTCTTGGGTGGGGCTGGGGTCAGGGATATCAATAACTTCCGAACTTTGGTTCGGGGCTTTAGTTACACATCAAGAAAGCTACGCCATTACTTCGACGAGTACAAGATCACTGTGATTTCGGATTTTCCATTGGCGAATATTCTACACAATCAGGATGTCACGAGATGTATATCAAAGTGGGAGTGGAACAGGGGGCTCAGTCAATCGACTTCAAGCCACGCACTACAATTAAGTCTCAAGCTCTAGTCGATTTTATGGCTGAGTGGAGAGAGAACCAAATTCCAACTCCAGTCGACAAGCCAGAGTACTGGACCATGTACTTTGATGGATCTCTTAAGCTCGATGGCGGAGGTGCTGGAGTCCTATTTATCTCCTCGAAAGGCGAACAACTGAAGTATGTCCTCCAGATCCTTTGGGAGGTATCCAATAACGAAGCCGAGTATGAAGCCTTGCTTCACGGGCTACGTTTGGCGATATCACTAGGCATCAAGCGACTACTTGTATACGGCGATTCACTTCTGGTCATTCAGCAAGTCAACAAAGAGTGGGACTGCAACAAGGAGACAATGGACGCCTACGTACAAGAAGTGCACAAGCTGGAAAATAAATTTTCCAGACTGGAGGTTCATCACGTGATACGGGAACACAATATTGGCGCAGATATACTATCCAAGCTAGGATCCACGCATGCACAAGTTCCAGCGGGAGTTTTCATCCAGGAGCAGCTCATGTCATACGCAGAAGCAAAGATTTTGTCCTAGTCGAAAATAATCTCTACCGGTGTGGCGCACGTTCAGGTGTACTCATGAAATGCGTCACGGGAGAAGATGGCTGTGACATATTGCGGGAGATACATGAGGGCGTATGCGGCAACCACGCAGCTTCAAGAATGCTAGTTTAGAAAGCATACAGAGCTGGTTTTTGGTGGCCCACCGCAGTGTCACCGACCTGTTGCCTAAGCTAGATGCCGGCACCCTCTACAATGGATGGATTTTTGGAGGTAGGTTGCGGCTTTACACGGAACAGATAGTGGAAAAGATCCCAATGGGGTTCAATTCCAAGTAAAGCTTCATAAAAGTGAATGAAAATAGCAATGTGGCAGATCGAGTTAGGGTTGAGGTGATGGAGCTCAAGCCCGTAGAAATAAAGAAGGCTACGAGCTGCTTTACTCGGATGCGCTCGGGGGCTGCAGAGAAGGGCGGAGAGATTCAGCTTGCTTGGGGCTTGTCAAAGGAGGTGAAGGTGGAGCTCGGATCTGGTTGGGGATTCAGAAATTACTCGGCGGATTGAAGATTGGAAGCATGGATTTTACCCTAAAGTTACCGCGGGGTTAAATAACCAGCGGCCGGATACAGGTTTACTATTCCGAAGTTGAAGAATCATCACAGGGAATATTCAGAAGATGAGGGGTTATTTGCTGGAATTTTAGATAAAATATTCGATTAACCATTTTTCAGGGTTAATTGTCCTGAAAAATGGGGTTTTTCGAATTTCAAGTCTAAACTTCTATCATCTATACCATCACACTAATTATTTCCCAAGGGAATTTTTTCACTGCATGCCACGACTATTGGATCCTTTTTTCCAAGCCTGAGAGATTTGGATTCAAGGCTCGGGGACTGCGGGATACGTGGCATCGACTACTTATTTTTTGAATATATTTTAAGAGTAAGTAAGGAAGATTCAAGACTAATGTGACCCTCAGCCTGATTCAACCTAAGGCTCGGGGGCTACTCCATATGGAGTGCGATTTTCCATCACACTCCATGACCAAAGAAGTAATTCGGGGCATGAGCACCTCATAGCTTCGATGCAGCCAAGGAAGTACTCGAAGAAGAACTTCAAGATGGAGCTTCAAAAGAAGCCGAAGACTACTTCGGAAGTACTCGAGTAGCCTGCAGTACTCAGCTACGAAGAGCTCGGGGGCTTGTCAGACCTGGGACTACGGGACTGTGTACATAACGTAGTTCTAGGGGATAGGACATATCCTATACCATATCTGTGTTGTACTCTACTCGCATGCGAAGTAGAACTAGACGATACAGAAGGAAGCTACTCAAGTTGTACTCGAGTACGATTCCTAGGCTAGTATCGGACTAGGATTCATGTAACCCTATCCTCCCAAATATATAAGGGCGACAGGGACCCCCTTCAAAACACATCAACACCCAAGGCAATACAAACCACCAAACAGGACTTAGGGTATTACGCACATCGCAGCTCGAACCTGTCTAAACCTTGTGTTGCTTGCACCTTCGAGTTCCTGATCTCGGCGACACCCTACCTAAAACTCACCACCTCGGGTATACCCCTCGTTGGGCAGGCCGTAAAACACCTACATATCCTTTTGGCACTTGAGGGCATGGACATTATTTTAGGAATGGACTGGATGACTCGACATGGGGTGACATTAGATATTCCTTCAATGGCCTTTGAAATCAACTCCCAAACTCAGGGAGACTCTATTCTTTATTTGCCATTCCAAGAATGCACAAATACATGTACCTTCATCAAGATCGTATCCAAGATAGAGGAAATTTCGGTGGTGTGCGAGTAGCCGAAGTTTTTTCGAATGACTTGCCAGGAATGCCACAAGATAGGGATATTGAGTTCATTATTGAACTACAGCCAGGCATTGCATCTATCTCAAAAAGACCCTATAGAATGCTGCCCAAAGAATTGGCTGAACTGAAAATACAACTTCAAGAACTTCTAAACAAAGGTTTCATTCATCCAAGTGCATCACCTTGGGGTTGCCTAGCCCTATTTGTGAAGAAGAAGGATGATAGTTTGAGGCCGTGTGTGGAGTACCGACCTCTCAATGCGGTGACAATAAAAAATAAATATCCACTTCCCTGCATTGATGTTCTCTTCGATCAGTTAGTGGGGGCTAGAGTCTTCTCAAAAATTGATCTTCGCTCTGGCTATCATCAGATCAAGATTCGTCCATGTGATATCCATAAGACTGCCTTTTCCACACGATTCGGGCTATATGAGTAATCTGGTCATGTCTTTCGATATCACAAATGCTCTTGCCTATTTCATGTATCTCATGAATTCGATATTCATGCCCGAGTTGACAAGTTCATTGTGGTTTTTATTGATGACATCCTTATTTATTCCAAGAATGAGGAACATAATGCTAAGCACCTGCACATTGATCTCTAGCGTCTTAGTGACCATCAGCTCTATGCTAAGTTTTCCAAGTGTGAATTCTAGCTGGATAGTGTAAAATTTTTGGGCCACACTATTTCCAACGAAGGCATAGCCATTGATCCTAGCAAAGTACAAGAGGTGATGGAATGGAAACCTCCCACCTCCGTCCATTAGATTTGCAGTTTTCTTGGTTTAGCTAGTTATTATCACCGCTTTATTCCGGATTTCTCCAGAATTGCAAAGCCTATGACTGAACTATTGAAGAAAGGAGTAAAGTTTGTGTGGAGCGAGAAATGTGAAGAAGCTTTCCACACTCTTCGGGAACACCTTACTACAGCCTTAGCCTTAGCTCAACCTGATAACAACAAGCCATTCGATGTTTATTGTGACGCATCTGGTACTAGTCTTAGGTGTATGCTTATGCAAGACAATCGAGTCATTGCATATGCTTCACGAGCTCTTCGACCTCATGAACAAAATTATCCAACAAATGATCTCGAGCTAGCAGCAATCTGTAACATCCTAATTTTCAAATTGGGAACCTAAATAAACTTTGCTAGATTATCTTCAGGATCCATAAGGTTTTTATTCAAGTTCTTTTGATTTTAGAACATTTACCATGAATTAATAATAATTTACTTAACTATAAAAAGAAACATAAGGTAATATAGGTCTTGTGCATTTCATGCCGCATTGCATTGTTTTATTGCTTGTCTTCCATTTGGATTTAAATTTCAAATTTAAATTCAAATGCATTTGAATACATTTCATTTTTCCCCTCTCTTTCTCTTTTGGCCCAGCCCAATTCCTTCTCTTCTTCCCATTTCTTTTTTTACTTCCCCACGGCCCACCCCCTTCTCCTTTCCTTTCCTCCCGCAAGACCCAGCCCAGCTGGCCTTTTTCTTCCTTCCCTGCGTGGCCCAGTTGCTTCGCCCCCTCTCTCCCGGCCCAGCAGCCCAGTCCATTTCCCTCTCTCCCTCACCGCTAGGCGGGCCCTACCCATCGGGTCCATCCCCGACCTCGAGCTAGACGTCAAGGCACCCTGGGCCTACACATCAAGGCCCCCTTGGCCGCCCCTATAAAGCCGCCGCCCCGCACCCTCGATCCCCTTAACCCTCAGCTGCCACCCTCACCTTGCAAACCCTAGCCACGCAAGCCCGCCGCCGCCACATCTCGGCCGCCCGACGCCGTCGCCACCTCGCCGCTCCTCTATCGCTGTGAGCTACCACCATAGTTCCGCCTTGGGGTAAGGCCTACTTTCCCCCTTCCTCTCCCCTTTCCACCATGGCATTTGCTCACTGTCGCCACCGCGCCGCACCTCGCGGAGGATCACCTTCCCCAGTCCCCGACGCCCCGTTCCAAGCCCCTAGACACATTCCCCTCCTCACTCTCTTTCTCTCAGGCCAAACCCGAGCCGAAATCGTTGGCTGGAATCACGTTTACTGTGACATTCAGGTAATTAGAAATATAGACACTAGATTGAGTGTGAAAAATGTATGCTTGCTATAGTATATGTGTATAGTCCAAAGGAATAGGGGTATAATTGTAAATCTGTAAAATATAGGTCCTTTCGTGATAATTGGGTAAGTATGGGAGATAGCATTAAAACCTAGGAAAAATATAACACTAGATGTCAAATCTATATCACCATAGTAAAGGAAGTGCAAAAGATAGGTTAAATCCTAAGAAAAATAGATCTTTGTATGAAAACAGGGACCTAGATGTGATTAAAACAAAAATCATGGGTCCTTTTATGCAAAATAGTTGAAATATAGAAGTAACTTTCAAATTTACTTAGGGCCAAAATGTAAGAATGCAAGTCATCATGACATCACATGAAAACTTGTAAACATACCCAAAATTACATCAAATCCATCTTGGTAAGGACAAAAGTAATTCAAATTCCACATTTGCTAAAAATTTAACATGTAAAGTTGCAAACTTTGGCTTTTTGAACTTGAACCTTAAAACAATATTGTAGATTTTGAAAAACTCTACAACTTTCATTTTGGGCATTTTCTCATTAAACCTCTAGATCAGTGGGAAATCTTTCTTTACCGAGAGGTCCCTGAAATTCTTGAAATTTCCAAACAGGTCCCCCGGACCCCTCCCCTCTCTTCTTCTTCCCCGGGCACGTGCTCTGCTCTGCCCCCCCCCCCCCCCCCCGTCCCTGCCGCCGGCGCAATGCGTCGCCTCTGGCCGCCGCTCCACCTCCTACTGAGATGACCTCCACGCGTCCATCTCCCCCTGCCCCGGCCCTGTTCCCCTCCCCTGCTGCCCTCCCCGCACGCGCCACGAATTCCCGAGCTACCGCCGGCCGCCACGCCCTCGCCGCCGTTGCCAGCTCCTGTTGGTACCCACAGCACCACTCCTGGCCTTAAAACACGCCCAACGGCCACCCTGTGATCTTGTTTACCTGTTGCCGCCCTTCTTTTCCACAGCATTTCCCTTTCCAGAGCTCAACCCCCTCACCGGACCTCCGCCGCCCCTCCTGGCCACCGTCAATAGCCGCCGCTGCTGTCGCTTCGCCCCAATCCAGTGCTCCCACAGCACCGTAGTGACCCACTGGTGCTCTACAGCCCGTCCAATTTCATCCTCCCACCTCCACGCCTCGTCTTCCACAGCTCCGGCTAGCTCGAGTTCCGCCGCCGCCTCCTGCTCACCGTGGGCATCCCACTCCGAGCCCTCTCGCACCACAACAACACCTCAGGTAGACTTCTCTCGACCCCGTGAAGCTTTACGACCACCCAATTGAATCCCTAGTGCACCACACCGGCTCCCCGACGAGTGTCGGCGATCTTCACCCGCCGCCACTTTCTGTTCGCCGTGGAGCACCCTTCTCCGGCCCCCCACGACCCCAATTGGTCCCACACCGAGCTTCCCTACACTGTCTAGAAGCTCCCCGACCTCTTCCTCACCACCCCCGACCACCGGAGCGCCGTTCCCGCCGTTCACCTCCGCCGCCGGCCGCACTGTCCTCGCCGTGCCGCCATTACAAGCTACCCCGACCCGATCCCGACCGCCCCCAGATGCGCGAGAACTCAGTGATACTTCCCCACCCCTCCACCCTCGCCGCCGGCGATCGCCGTCGTCGGAACAGGCCGGTCAAACCCCTATCTCCCCCTCTGACCACGGCTAAGGACCACGGGTTGAAAGACTCAAAAACTCAGGGGGTTGTCTGCAAAGCCAAGACACATATGAATAGTGCCAGAAGTACCCCCTTGTGTTATTTGTGCTATCAACTTTGAAATTCCATATCAATTCAAGGAAAAATCATAAAAATGCAAACTAAAATTTGTTGGAATCCACATTTTAATATCTACAACTTTCCTTATAGATTGACTTTCATTTCTAAGTGGTTTATGCTCTAATTTAAATGCTAAGTTTGGTTAGTTGTAGGCTAAGGAAATGTATAGTAATTAACAGAAAAATGGTAAAAATGTGAAACCAATTGTGTTAATCTTGTTTTGACATATAGTACTTAGGAAAAATAATTAACCTACTGTGTGTGTAATATTTCCATAATATGTGAGTTTAATTATGAATAATACCTATTTAACCTTATATATTTAATATCTGTGGTTCTAAATGTTCAAAAATCATGAAAATATTTTGAGGTACTGTTCTTAAGTAGTGTAACCTGTCCCTAAATTCTCAACCTAAGATCAGATTTAAAACAACCAGAACAAAACAAACATGCTATGATAATGTTATCTTCTTATCTAAATAAAATAAGTCCATAGTTAAATAATAAACTAGGGTTAGTATAAATAATCAACAAAGCAAATAGATAAAGTCATTAAATATAATTAGTTTTAATACTTAAAACCAACTCAACACGTTACCCCATACCATTAATTAAATAATTAGGGTAACCAACCCTGTTGCTTAATGTAACTGGATAAAAGGGTTAATACCCGATAAATGACTGCCCAGTAGAGAAATAAAGGATATGTGTAGTAAGTAAACTATATTTTCGTTGGATTGCAACTTTATCATGAAATACAATAAAAGTATATGCATCCCTTAAATTATAACTTTGCATATCATGTAGACTCGGCGACTCTCGCCGACGGAGACTACGAATTGATCCCGGAACAAGGAGTGGAATCAGCTGAAGACCCCGGGAACACCGTCGGAAATCTAACTGAAGCTCCGAACCAAAGTTCGGAAAACCTTTACACTCCTACCCCCAACCCCACTCAAGAAGGCAAGCCCCGGACATAACCCCTACTTTATTTACACTGCAATCTATATTATTTATACTTATCTATGCATTACGTTCTTAGGAATTGTATGAGAAATCCTAGTTACATTTTCCTAGGAACCAATGTATTGAATACTAGCACTTGAGTTCGAATAGCCGCTCTGCTAATAGGATCGGTAGAAGTCGGGTGATTTTCTGTCACTCGCGCGATATAGGAGTTGCAATGTTTACATTCCTGTAATCACTATAAGGATGACGGACGGGATTTATGTGAGGTATCATGGTTGAGATGATACCCCGTCTGTGTTGGTGAATTTGATAAGCTCGCAGTGTGTGGTAGCGGTGGTTAAGCGTTTGAAAGTACTAGCCACATGCCGCGAAATATGGTAAGCGGTAAGCCTAGTAACCAATCGGCCCGAGGAGTGGACATACCCCCCACCACTCATATCTGGTTTTCCTATTACTTGATTCGATGTGTGGGAATACGTGTTGCAGGGCAACCAGGAGTACGGTCATGTAGTCGCTCTACAGACATACGTCCTGCACATTGGATGTGCGTATGGTCCTGCAGTCGCTTGTGGTGGATCTGATCCACGAGTCGGAATGAAAGGCAAACGGTTGCTTCGGAACTATCATTGGATGTTCCGAGCGTGTGAGTTAGGTTTACCCTTGCAAGGCTGAAATTCGATTCAAGAATCGTCCGTTTCTCACGGAGATTGAGACTGCTTAATCCCTTTGCCACATAGAGTAACAAGAGCAACTTTGTGATTATCAAAAATGATGTTTGGCTAAAGATTCTACCATGCTTGAATAGTTATAGGTGCTTATCTAGAATGATTAATCACATAGAACTGGAAAGCTAAAATTTGAAATTAAGGATCTACTCTTTGTTGCTTTTCAGCTGAAAATTCTATCCGCAACCATTTAAGCCTTCATAAATCTAGTTACATGGCTATGTATACCATGAACGGGTAAGCCTTGCTGAGTATTAGCATACTCAGTCTTGCATTGCAACTTTTTGTTTAGGTAACCCTGTTGACGACCCTGCTCTGCCTATGCCATGGCCTTACCCTCTGCCCGATGCTTGGTCCGTGGAGTGGGACCCATCCCCGGCCAACACCGACTCTACCGAGTGATATCATGTCAGGGCTAGCATGATATCCGTACTGAAGACATGTACAGTGCCTGTGTTTTAAACTCCGCTGCAATGACTCAAAACTTGAAACTGTTTGTAATAATTCCCACAAGTTGGGATCTGATGTTACTTTTAAATACTCATGTAATATATCTGCCTGTGATGTAAAATGCGATGGCAATTGTATCTCTGGACTCGCCTTCTTTTGAGGTACCTTGTTTGATCCTGCAATTGGTGGTTTATCGGGACGTTACCCAACAGGCCAAGGGATTATACCGTTTGAAGCACGTTGGAGACCTCAAGAGTGGACTCGCGTACTTGAGCCAGTGTAATTCAAGTTGGTTCTGCCATATTTACGCGATTCCCCGGCGAGCCCCGCCGCCGCCGCCGACGCACGGCTCGCTGCTAGCATCCAGCGACGCCACCCCGACCCGCCAGCCGCTCCCGGTCGTCCGATCTAGATCCCACGGTCTAGATGGGGTCAAATGACCCCGTACCGGTCAACCCTAGGATCTTTTGCACTTTAGCCCCTGAGTTCTACTGAAAATAACCCGCGATCCATGGGAGTTCAAAAGTATTCACAAACAGATCCTTTTTATTTTGTTTAAGCCCCTAACTTTTTCTAAAATAGAACCTGACATCCCTAGCCCCTCTATTTTTCAATCTAAACCCTAGATTTCAAGTTTAATTATGTTTTAGCCCTCAGTTTCTTTGTCCAAAGCCCTTGTAATTTCAAATCTTCAATAAATAAGCCCCTAGAATCATGTTTTAGCCATAATTTTTCCGTTTTAACTCCGTTTTCATCAATTCTCTCGCTCATACGACCCTTGCAACGAATACGGTAGCTTTATAACATTTTTTTGCTCTATTTATATTATTTGGTGTACTATTTCTTATTTATTGTACTTGTTTGTATGTATGTACCTGTGTGCTGCGATAGACGGTGCGCAGTTCGAGGGTCCACAAGAGCAAGGCTTTGAAGACGCCCCTAAGCAGCAGTGGTACTTTGAAGAAAGCAAGTGGTTCTTGATCATATTCTGGTCCTAATAACTTCTAAATACACATATTTACTTTATATGCATGCATGTGTATATAATATGATGGATCCCAAACTAAAGATATGCCTAGTTTCTCTTGAAATTCCTTGATTAAACCTGGGTTGTTATATTTATGCTGTAGCTACGCTGGTTGCTTTTACTTAGATTTTGGTTGGATAACTTGGAAATTACGCTACACTTGTTTTACTTCATATTCTGGAATACTTTTTGGTAATAACTTTAAGATCATTGCATTAATTGGAACATGGAGAACCACCCAGAAAAACTGTGCAACCACAATACTACATAGCTCTGGTCTTGACTAATTAATTAAAAACTTTAGCTTATGATAATCTTACCGCAAGAGCAAGAGGGGTTGCATCATCAGGGTATAGCTCAGTCCTCTTTAGGGTATGATATGGTCCTAGTTAAGGCATTTGCCTCATTAGGAAGAGTTATAACCGCTTTGACTTGAAATCTTAGTGGATTGTCATAAGTTAGGGAATCTTTATAAAGGCCTCGTAGTGAATCCCTGCCACTCACCTCGGAAGTGTTTAAGGGCCTTGCAAACCCGGGCGTTAAGGGAAACACGAGTTGTGGGTAAAGTGTACAACCTCTGCAGAGTGAAAACTGATATATTAGCTGTGCTCACGGTTAACAGCGTCTTGGACCCTCATATGATAATTGAACTTAAAGATGATCTAAATTAATGTTCTTTATTTATGTTGTAGTTATTTATCTTTGTTATTTATTTAAGGGTTGGTATAAACTTACACTTAGTTAATGCTTGCTAAATAAAACTTGGTCAACTAAAAATAATTATCGCAGTCAAACCATGTCAGCTATTCCTTGTTTATGGCCTTGCATGTCATATAATTCACTCCACCTGTTGAGTACCAACCATAAGTGTACTCACTCTTGCTTTATTTAAACCAATGCTACCTAGAACAAGATAATTGTCCTGAGTTCCCTGAAGATTTTGAAGAGTTCTAGGCGATTGTCTCCCAGTCATCTGCCTGTAAAGTTGAAGTCTGCTGTTACTTATAAATGTTTATTTGTTCGCTTAAGATTAAGACTTTCGGTCATGTAATAAAGTACTATAATACTCTCTTTCGTTATGACATTATTTCGGGTATACACTTGTTTCGTTTATCATATGTGTGGAACTTGATCCTAACGCACATATGAGATGCATTCGGTTCGTTTCCAAAACCGGGTGTGACACGATCATTCATGCCACTAGAACCCCATTATGAGAAGCAAATACACCACTTGGACTTTGCTGAAGGTCCGTTTCCAACACTTCTACGGAGGGCCATGCAGAGGATCAGCTTTTCACTAATCCCATGCTATGAAGCTTCCTTGTTTAAGAATGCTCAGCAGGAGGAGGAGTGGTTAGTGGCAGTGGTGATCAGTGTTCCGGATGAGAGGTATGGCAGCCGGATGGAGTACTACAAGCACTTTGACGACGTGCCCACGAAGACTTTGGATGCAGGGGCCAGTGAAGCTGCTAGGAGGGCTCTCTACTACCTCTATCATGCTTACCGGGATGAGCTCCAGGGCATTGAGTTTCAGCAGTTCCCACGCCACAGGAAGGGCGCCACCAGTGCGCAGATTCCTATTCCACCCCTGGGGAAGGAAGCTTGCTCATGGACACCATGCAGGAGTTGGTCGCCGCTCTCAGCACTGACTTGGATGCTGCTAGAGCCGAGATCCAGGAGGTCAAAAGGAAGCTGAGGAAGATGCTCAGGGAGAAGGAGATTCTGGAAGCTCAGCTGAGGGTGAAACCCTAGCGCCGAAGCTTCCGCCGCCGCCATTGCCGTCGTGCCTCGGGGGCTCACCGCTCCGCTGCTCCCCGCCAACGAACAAGCGCTCCAGAAGCTTCACGTGGTGGTGAGGATACTCGCCGGCCTCCCTTTTTCCCTTTTCCCTGCTTTCTCATGCCCACGCGACCTCACCGTCACCGCCGTGCCGCACACCACCGTCGAGCGCCTCCCTCGGTCACAGACGCTCCTTCTTAACCCCGTAGATGCGTTCCTCGCATCACCCTCTTGCTCCTAGTGCAATTCCTGCTCGAAACCAAGGCCGAGAGCGTGTTTACGCATTTTCCCCGACGATGCGCCGCCGCTCACTGCCGCTCTGCCTCGCCACCGGTGCCTTGCGCCACCGCCCCATGCCCCCCAACCGTCCCACACCGTCGGATTTAGATCCAACAGCTTTATTGCATTATTTTGCTCTATTTAATTGATTGGTGTACTGTTTCATATTTATTGTATTTGTTCCTTGTATGTACTTTTGTGTTACGATAGATGGTACGCAGTTCGAGGGTCCGCAAGAGCCGTGCTTTGAAGATGTTCCCAAGCAGCAGCAGTTCATTGACAAAGGCAAGTGGTCCTTGATCATACTTCAGTCCTAATAACCTTATAAACACACACATATTTACTTTATATGCATGCATGTGTCTAGAATATGATGGATCCCAAATTAAGGATATGCCTAGTTTCTATTGAATTTCCTTGATTAAACCTGGGTTATTATATTTATGTTGTAGTTATGCTAGTTGCTTTTACTAGATTTGATTGGATAATCTGAAAATCATGCTACACTGGTTTACACATGTTATGGAATACCTTATTGATGATAATTAAGATCATTGCATTAATTGGAACATGGAGAACCACCTAGAAAATAGTGCAACCACAATACTACATGGCTCTGGTCTTAGCTAATCAATTAGAAACTTTAGCTTATGGTTTGCATCGTCGGGGTATAGCTCGGTCCTCTTGAGGCATATTGATATTTGTGGTCCTTGGCTAAGGCGTTTCCTCGTTAGGGAGGGTTATGACCGCTTTGTCTTGAAACCTTAGCGGATTTTCATAAGTTAGAGAATCTTTGTAAAGGCCTCGTAGTTAATCCTTGCCACTCACCTCGGAAGTGTTTAAGGGCCTTGCAAACCCGGGCAACAAGGAAAACACGAATTGTGGGTAAAGTGTACAACCTCTGTAGAGTGAAAACTGATATATCAGCCGTGCTCACGGTTAAGAGCAGCTTGGACACTCACATGATAATTGAACTTCAAGATGATCTAAATCGATATTCTTTATTTATTTATGTTGTTGTTATCTTATTGTTTTTATTTATTTAAGGGATTGGTATATACTTACATTTAGTTAAGCTTGCTTAATAAAACTTGATCAACTAAAAATGCTTATCGCAGTCAAACCATGTCAGCTTTTCCTTGATTATAGCCTTGCATGTCATATAGTTTACTCCACTTGCTGACTACCAACCATAAGTGTACTCACTCTTGCTTTATTAAAAACAATGCTACTCAGAACAAGATAATTGTCTAGAGTTCCCTGAAGATTTTGACGAATACTAGGCGTATGTCTCCCAGTCAATTGCCTGTGAAGTCGAAGTCCGCTGCTAGTTATAAACGTTTGTTTATTCGCTTAAGATTAAGACTGTCGGTCATGTAATAAAGTACTATTATACTCTATTTTGTTAATGCATTGTTTCGGGTATACACTTATGAAGTCTACTATATGTGCGAAACTTGATCCTGGCGCACATATGGGATGCATTCGGTTACCTTTTCTAAATCGGGTGTGACAACCAGGCGCCACCAGTAGGGATGGAGCAGTTCCTCACCGCCCAAACTCAGCTGCTAACCAACATGGCGAATACTATCACCAACATGCAGGCCCAGATGAAACAAGCTCCATCACCGCCACCACCACCAGCTAGAGACAGGCACAGAGAATTCATGAGCCACAAACCTCCTTCATTTTCTCACTCGCCTGATCCTCTGCAAGCTGATGACTGGATCAAGATGGTGGAGAAGATGCTGAACATTGTCCAGTGTACTGATATGGAGAAGGTCCTGTATGCTTTAGGCAGACTGGAAGGAATCGCCGCAGATTGGTGGGATGCTTACACCGCAGCTCATTTAATGCTTGCTAAATAAAACTTGGTCAACTAAAAATGCTTATCGCATTCAAATCATGTCAACTATTCCTTATTTATAGCCTTGCATGACATCTAATTCACTCCACTTGCTGAGTACCAACCATAAGTGCACTCACTCTTGTTTTATTAAAACCAATGCTGCTCAGAATAAGATAATTGTCTGGAGTTCCCTGACGATTTTAAGGAGTTCTAGACGTATGTCTCCGAGTCTTCTACTGTGAAGTTGAAGTCCGCCGCTAGTTATAAACGAATATTTGTTCACTTAAGATTAAGACTTTCGATCATGTAATAAAGTACTATAATACTCTCTTTCGTTATGACATTGTTTTGGGTATACACTTGTATCGTTTATCATATATGTGGAACTTGATCCTAGCGCACATATGAGATGCATTCGGTTGCTTTCCAAAACTAGGTGTGACACAATCATTCATGCTTTAAAGATTTGGAGATATTATCATATGGGCACTCATTGCAATATCTACACTGATTACAAAAGTCTCAAATATACCTTCACCCAAGCTGATCTGAATATGAGACAAAGAAGATGGTTGGAATTGATCAAAGATTATGATCTTGAGGTGCACTATCACCTAGGAAAGGCTAATATAGTTGCAATTTCTTGTGCGCAGAATTCTATAATGGAACGTTATGTCATGAGATAAGGAAATTCAATTTGGAAATGATTCCCCAAGGCACTCTAAACCATATTTCCATTGAACCAACCCTCAACGATCGAATCATCATAGCACAATTACATGATGAAGCTGTTAAAATCATCAAGCAAAAACATTCTCTAGGAGAGGAGAAGTATAAATGTTTTCGCCAAGACCATAATAGGGTTCTATGGTTTGAAAGTTGGATAGTGGTTCCAAAGAATCATGAGCTCGGAAAAGCAAATTCTTGACAAAGCCCACCTTTCCAAATTCTCTATTCATCCGGGCAGTAGCAAAATGTATCAAGATCTTAGGCAAGACTTTTGGTGGACTAGAATGAAAAGAGAAATTGCCAAGTATGACTCGGAATGTGACACATGTCAGAGAGTAAAAGCTAGCCACTTGAAAGTAGCCGGTACACTTCAACCTTTGCCTATACCATCATGGAAATGGGAAGACATATGTATGGATTTCATTGTTGGATTGCCCAACACCTCCCAAAAGCACGATTCCATATGGGTTATCATGGATAGACTCATGAAGATGGCACATTTTATTCCGGTACACACTACCTACACTGCCAAGAAATATGCTGAGATTTACCTCAATCGTATCGTTTGCTTACATGGAGTACCCAAGACGATTATTTCAGATCATGGTGCTCAATTTGTATTACGCTTTTGGGAACACTTACAAGCTTCTATTGGCACCAAACTGATTCGAAACCCAGCTTATCATCCTCAAATGGATGGGCAAACCAAGAGAGTAAATCAAATACTCGAAGACATGCTTAGAGCTTGTGTCATCCATTATGACAGAAGTTGGGACAAATGCTTACCTCTAGCAGAGTTCTCATACAACAATAGCTATAAGCAAGTTTGAAAATGGCACCGTTTGAGGCCTTGTATGGTCGAAGGTGTCAAACTCCTTTGAGTTAGTCCCAAAACGGAGAACGTAAAATATTTGGACAAGACTTGGTAATCGAGGCAGAGGAAAAAGTAAGAGTACTACAAGAGAATCTAAGAGTTGCACAGTCTTGGGAAAAGAGCTATTTTGATAAAAGGAGAAAACCTTTGCAATTTGAAGTTGGTGATCATGTCTACCTTCGCGTTTCACCCACCAAGGGTGTGCCAAGGTTTGGAGTCAGAGGGAAATTAGCCCCCAATATGTTGGTCCTTATGAAATCACCGAAATTTGCGGACCCGTGGCCTATAGAGTGCAACTACCCCCTCCACTTGCAACCATCCATGATATCTTTCATGTTTCTCAACTCAAGAAGTGTATTCGAGTTTTGACCGAAATTGTTGAACAAAAGGAAATATTGGTAGAACCGGACCTCTCTTATGTTGAATATCATATCAAAGTTCTTGATCAAAAGGAAAGGGTCACTAGAATAAAAGTGGTTAAAATGTATAAAATCTAATGGAGCCATCACACCGATGAGGAAGCCACTTGGAAAACTGAAAGCTATTTAAACCAAAATTTTCGCAGTTTTCTAAATTCGTCCAAAGGTACATGCACCTTACACGCTAAGTTATTTACCCGAATCTCAGGATGAGATTCTTTTTAAGGGGTGTCAGTGTTTTACTGTCACGCCCACAGAGGGATACCCCCGAGGTGGTGAGTTTGTAGGTAGGGTGTCACCAAGATTAGGAAGTCCAAGGTGCAAAGGAACACAAGGTTTTAGACAGGTTCGGGCCGCCGAGAGCGTAATACCCTACGTCCTGTGTGGTTTGTATTGCCTTTGATGGTGATTGTGAGATCTCCTGGATGGTTCCCTGGAGGATCCCGTGGGTTCTCCCTTGGAGGGGGTCCTGTCCGCCCTTATATAGTCTGGGAGGACAGGTTACATGGAAGTCCTAGTCGGATACATTCTCTAGAGTCCTACCTGAGTACTTTTCTGGTAGTTTCCTAGTGTATCCAACTAGTTTGACTACTGTAGGAGTAGTCCTACTAGGCTACGAGTGGTTACACAGATGTAGGGTGTGGGCCATGTCCCAACCCTTATCCTAGGAAAAGTATGCCACGTGTATAGTCCCGTGTACCTGGGTCTGACAAGACCCCAAGCTCTTCGTAGCCGAGTACTGCAGGTGTTTGAGTACTTCTTAAGACATCTTCGAGTTCTCCCGAGCTTCATCTTGAAGATGTCCTCCGAGTACTTTCTTGACTACATCGAGGCTGTGAGGTGCTCATGCCCTGAATAGTTATCTTCTTTTATATGGGGTGCGATTAAACTCGCACTCCATATGGAGTAGCCCCCGAGCCTTAGGTTGACTCGTAGAATTAGGTTGAGGGTCATTTTCATTTTGAGTCTTCTATCTTTATCTTCCAGCAGATTTGAAAAATAAGTCACTGATGACACGTGTCCCGCAACCCCCGAGCCTTGAATCCAAATCCCCAAGTTTTGGAATAAAGGGTCCAAAGAATCGCGGCATGCAATCTTCATCGCTAAGAGCCGTGTTGTATCCAGCCCCCGAGCCTGGGAGCTTGATAAGTCGCATAGGATATGCCTCGTAGTCAATGGTGCCAGCCCCTGAGCCAGGTATTGGCCAAGTGCCTCTGGATCTTGAACCGTCGATGAAGCTGACTAGTTGGAGTTAATTCCGACTAGTTTTGTAGACGAGACTAGTAGTCGAATTAGTTGTCGGCTATCGCCAAGCAGAGTCAATTCCAACTAGCTTGTAGGTGAGACGAGTAGTTGATGTAGTCGCCATCGTGCTGCTATGCAGTCTTCATGAAGTCAAGTAGTCGACGACGGCTGGCGATGAGCCCAACTAGTCGGAGTTGAATCCTGCGAGTAGTCGTTGTAGTCAGTGACGTGTAGTCAAGTGTTCTCACAAAATTGAAATTGTTGTGGGAGATTGTTGATGAAGTCAACTAGTCAGAGTTGAATCCAACTTGCCCAGTAGCACAGTCTAGATGAGGTCCCTTGCAAGGTAAACATAAAAGTATGTTGTAATTGATATACATGATATCGTGTTGGAGCAAATCCTAGCATTGTAAAATGCATGTAAAATTTTTCGCGTTGTACTCTTGCTAGGTCGCATAATGATGCCGGGTAGGTAGCCTGTTATGGTGAGCACCTGATCCCTGATTACCATAAACCGTTGTGCAGGGAGCTTGGCCGCGTGCACCCATAGTTGCATAGGCGTACAGAAGAGTCGAGGTGTCACGATAAGTGTACGCTACCCGGGTATTGTAGCAACCGTTGAGAGGAAACTAAAGCCCTCGGCGCTGCACGCAAAAAGAGAACGCTCGTGGAGCACACTTATAAAGTGTAACCCGCTCGCCCGTGTTGCAGGGCGGACCTTGCAGGCAATCGGGAACAGGCATGGCATGGCTTGTAAAGAGAATGCGTGTTGCACAAAAAGTATCCGTTCCTATGAAAAAATTCAGAAAAGGTATAAGTGGTTTAACTTGATTCATGGACGATTGTTGACAAGCTGCAGCAACCGTTGATGGAGCTGTGATGGCTTGTTGATAAAGCCGACTAGTCGGAGTCGATTCCGACTAGTTGTTGACGGTGTGAAGCCATCTCCCGACTAGTTTTCTTGCCGAAACAAGTAGCCGGAGTAGTCGAATCACACCCACTCGTGGATGGTTGTCAAGGAAACAACAGCAGTCATGGAGGTAGCCGCAATGATTTGTTGAAGAAACCAACCAGTCGGATTTGATCCCGACCAGTTGTTGGCTGTGCAGAACTAGTCACCAAGTAATTTAAGGCTCGTTAATGACTAGTTTCTAGTCAAGATGAATAGTTGTTGTAGTCGTTGGCGACGCAAATTTGTCGAAGTAGTCGTAGCCGGTGACAGCAGTGCATCTGCGCTGCAGTGCTAGTTGAAGTTGATCCGCATCGTCAGGGGGGGCGATGGCCTGTCGTCATTGCGGCACAGGCTGAATTCGAGTTGATCACGAGTAGGAGCCGGGTTGGATCCAGGCTAGTCCTTACGGTTTCTAATTAGATCGAAAATCAAATTCCGCCGAGATGCTCAATGTCACGGCGGGATGCTGTAGCAGATGCCATTGGCTTCCTGGTTTCAATGAGGTCGTAGTTGAAGCCACCACCTCGCTGGTGATGCAGACCCAGATGCGTTGGGATCCGAGTTGTAGTCGAGAGCGGGGAGCCCCCGATGTGCGGTGGTCCCTTGTATCGAATCTTGAAGAGGCGATCCATGTCCTCCTCCATGTCAGGGAGGGACTTGGATCGCGAAGGCTCCTCAGATCGGTTTGAATCTGATCCGAGTAGTCCTGGTGCAACACAAATTGAATTCGCATTGAAAACAGACATGATTTCGATCTACCTAGGTAGATCAGGGAGCAACAACTCGTCGAAATCATCGATGAAGTAGTCGAAGTCGCTGCTTCGAGTTGGTGAAGAAGCCTCCAGCTCCTTGGAGTTGGCCAGGTGGTTGTTGAAGCCATCCAAACCGTCAGTGACGCAGACCCAGGAGCCGAAGATGAAGGTCATGCCCTCGTCGAGCACATCGCTGGTGAAGTTGAATGATGCCATCGAGTTCTCCAATGGATCTTCAATGAGCACCCCTACCTAGCGCGCCAGCTGTCGGTATTTTACTGCCATGCCCACCGAGGGATACCCCTGAGGTGGTGAGTTTGTAGGTAGGGTGTTGCCAAGATTAGGAACTCGAAGATGCAAAGGAACACAAGGTGTTAGACAAGTTCGGGCCGCCGAGAGCGTAATACCCTACGTCCTATGTGGTTTGTATTGCCTTTGATGGTGATTGTGAGATCTCCTGGGTCGTTCCCTGGAGGATCCCGTGGGTTCTCCCCTGGAGAGGGTCTTGTACGCCCTTATATAGTCTAGGAGGATAGGTTACATGGAAGTCCTAGTTGGATAAATGTCTAGAGTCCTACCCGAGTATTTTTCTGGTAGTTCCCTACTGTATCCGACTAGTTTGACTATCGTAGGAGCAGTCCTACTAGGCTACTAGTGGTTACACATATGTAGGGTGTGGGCCATGTCCCAACCCTTATCCTAGGAAAGGTATGCCACGTGTACGGTCCCATGCACCCGGGTCTGACAAGGGGGGAAAGGCTATAACACCTTAGGTGTTTGAAATTGCTAAAACAAAGATCAGAAACACAACAACATGCATAATGACCAAGAATAATTAAAATAATACATGTCATATATGTACGTATGCATGTATATGTATGTGTGTAACATGGGACTTTTCCATTTTGTGTTTGAAATCTTTTATGCTCAACTTGACACAATAAATGTAGCATATAAACACATGCATATTTTTAGTGCCTAGCAAGTTGAGTTAAAAGACCAATTGCAAATTCGAATTTTAGAATTCAGGAAGAGGAATTCAAATCCTAGTAGTAGTAAATTTAAAACAACTTTTAAACCATTACTTGAACAAACTTTTGCCTAAAACAAAAGTTATACATTTTGAAATTTTACACAACTTTCATATTCAAAGTTTTTCAAGCTTCAATTAAGTTTTTTGAGAAAAATTTGAAATTAACCTGGCTAGTTTCTCTCTCTATTCTCTCTCTCCTCTCCCTCCCCTGTTCTGTCCCATCGAGGGGCAGCCACCGCCGGCCATGTGGCCGGCGATGCCTGCCGGCGCTAGGCGCCAAGCCTGTGGCTGGTGTTGCCTCCTCAACCAGCTACGTCATGCCCCTCCCACATGCTAGCCCTCTGCACGCAGCGTGCTTGCCCGGCGCCCACATCCCACGCGCCGCGCGATGCTGGCCGCTACGTCCGAACAAGCCAGTCGGCAAGCTCGCCATCTAGCAAACCAGCTGCGGCAGCCACCCTCCAACCCCCGGCTGCGACAGTGCGATCTCCCTCCCTAACCCGAATCCCTCCCTGCCCAGCATGCACACGCCACGCGGCAACCGATTCCCGGCCACCGCACGACGACAAGCATAGGCGCCGAGCACCTGCCGCCGGCCTGTTGGAGCCGTGCCCAAGCCCCGCAACGCACCCCCGTCAACCCCCATGATATGTTACCCTCATCCCACTAAAGCTCCCTAGCCCGGCCCCCGTCGCTCTCCCTCGCCGGAGCTTGCCGGAGCTGAGCTTGCCCCCGCCGGCAGCCCAACTCTGGCCACCCTAGCTCCAACTGAAGCCATCACAAGGTAGCCCTCACTTCACTCTTGCTCCTTGCCCCCTTTCCCCTCGGCGCCGGCGAGCCTCCTCGCTAAAATTTGACCGCCAACCATGGCAGTCATGCCAAGGGACTATATTGCAATAACCAAGTTCTTTTTAGGGTCCTCCGTGCATAAAACCAGGGACCTATTCATAAGACATAAAGCTGTGTAATGTGGTTTGAATCTGCAACTTGTAAAATCCATTAAAAATCATAGAAAATTAGAAAAATACAAACTAAAATGTCCTGAGTTCCCTGTAACAAGACCTACAACTTTCATTACAGGCACATCTTGATTTTCTTCATAAATCTTGCTCTAGAATAAATATTAGTTTATTTAACTCATGAATGTATCTTTTAATCTAGGCAAGTACTGATGGTAGTTTATTTAGATGAGTAGCCTTGTGTAGAAAGTTTAAGACCAGAACAGAACCTACTATAGTATTTAAGGGAGTTAGTTAGTCTAATTAGTACTCGGTAAATGACTGCTCAAGGAATTATGAATGAAATGCTTTATATCTTAACTTGAGTTTTGTTGGACTACAACTTTATAGTGAAAGTGACGTTATGTCTTTCCACCATAAACTCATCCATATGCATCTCATGTAGACGGTACCGCTCTTGCTGACGGAACGTACGAGTTGATGCCCATGTCCGAGAGTGAGCAGCGTGAAGCTCAAGTTAATCTAACTGAAGTAGTTGAAGACCCCAACCAAAATTCGGAAGAGCCCAAGGCTAGCTTTGCTCAGAAAGGCAAGCCCCAGAGCATAACCCCTAACTTTTTAAACTTATGCAGCTTTTACTTATATATGGTATTGTGCATTAAGTTTGTAGGAGTGGATTGAAACCCTAGATGCATGATCCTAGGTACCTATGATATGAACACTAGTTTGTGTCAGTCACTAGATTGCCATGCTAATAGGACTTCCATAAAAGTCGAGTGATTTCCTATCACTCGCGAGATAGAGGAGTTGTTTGTTTACTTATGTTGGAAGCATAAGATCAACGGACGGGGCTATGTTACGATATTCCTGTTGATGATTGAGGCCTCATCTGTTTAGCGAAAATGCTAAGGTCACAGTGTGTGGTAGTGGTGGTTAAGTTTTTTAAGGTACTGACCACATGCCGAGAATATGGTAATCGGTAAGCTTAAGTACCTGATTGGACCGGCGAGTGGACTTTACCCTCACCCTCTTGACTTTGTTTCCATGGGCACATGGTGAGTGCAGGAGCAGCCACAGCTCAGCTTCATTCCATTGTTCGTGGACCTCTATACTCAAGGGGGGTGGCCCTGATCCACAACCCGGGAAGAAAGGGAAAAGGTTGTATGGGTGACTCATCTGGGCCCATGCGTGTGATTAGGTTTCCCCTTGCAAGGTTAAGAAATTCGATTCGAATTGACCATTTCTCATGACCATTGAGACTGCTTAACCCTTTTACCACATAGAGTAAGAAGAGGAACAATGATGATGATTAATCTTGTTGGATGATTAAATTAATTGTTTCCACCATGCGTGATTTGGATAGTTACTGTTGCGAACCCGCTAGGGTTTGTTCCTGATCTTCCGATGAGAGGTGTGGGATAACTCGACTAATGGAGAAGATGACGTTCACGGTCCGACTATAGCCTTCCAATGATGTTGTGTCTTAGCAACCGATACACCGCCTCCTATGGTTGCCGCGATCTTATGGAGCGTGACATCCGGCCACTAGGGCACTCGTCCTGCAAGCAGTCGAAGAACTAGCAAGAACAAGTAGAATAAATACTGAAAATACGAGACGTAATTGAAGATCTCAAACTGAATCTCAAATATGGTGGGGTTTCGAAATCAAGTAGACGGGCGGCTGGATCAGCACGCGCGCCTACAAGGAAATAGCAAAAGCTAAACTTGCATCTAAAAAAACCTCAGTGTTCTTGGCGGCGGCTAAAGATTATAAAGAAGTGGAAGAACGACTACAAGGGTGCTGGGGTCGTGTTACAACCATAGGACATGTCCGAATTGGACTCAACTTGTTACACGGCCCATTGGGCCAAAATAGGGTGACGCAGCACCATGGCTAAAAAGGACTCTGTAGTAAATCGACGATTGTAGTTGACTCCGAACAGATATGGAGGTGATTCCAGATCCCTTGGAAAGTATATTTGATAAACTTTCCAGGAAGTACTTGAATGACCAAAGTGGAGTCCGGATGAAGTCGTGGTGGCCGTCACAAGTCGTGTCTATCCTGCAGTCCGAATCCAGTCTGCGCGATGCCTCTTCCCTTTTGATCCAATCCATTGTTCCTGAGTAAAACAAGAGTGCACGTGTCTCCATTGTTTAAATATGATAAACCTGAGCTTAAGAGTTAACTTACTTGATGGGTAAGCCAATGAGCATGAGCGCGAGTAATAGGACCAAGTGGTGTTGGCGAAGTAGATACTGGTGTAGGTGTGGATGCATCGTTGGTGGCAATGTCCTCATCAGTTGCTTACCTAGAATGGTTAATCAACTAGAACTTGATACCAAAACTTGGAAGCGAGGACTCACTCTTAGATGCTTTTTGGCAAAAACAACCCCTCAGCCATGGCTCGGTTCGACTATGATGAGAATCAAAATAGAAATATTTTCCAGAACATATTTTAAGCTTAAAATAAATTTAGAAAAGTCCAGATAAATATTTTAACCCATGAAAACTATATCCGGAAAAATCCCAAAAATTCCGAGAAAAACTCGGGAGATAATTTGGGACTCGAGGATTCCCAATAAAATATTTGAGACTTATGAAAAAGAATTTTAGAGCTTTCCAAATAAAAATGGATAAATAGAATAATTGCCAAAAAAATCTTTAAAATTCTTGAAAAAATTTATTGATAGATGAACATATTGTAAAGGATATTCACATCTTACAATTGAATATTTTAGGGTGTGACACACCATAAGCTTACGAGCTAGCCAATGACGCCTTGTCGTGTCGTATACGAGGCTACACTTCCAAAAGTAACAAATGCTTCACGAGTTGTTTTGATATTAACCACAAGAGCTCAAATATGAATTGCTCTCTAAAACTCACACACAATCACTCTCTCAACCTAACTCAAACTCAAAGATTCCAGCCAAATAAGCCTATCTCACGAAGAGAGGTTGAGCTCTCTATTAGTGTTAGAAATGCTTCAACATACCCAGGAACACCGAAAGCAACCAACGGCCCTCAAAGGAGAGGATCAAAAGGTATATACACCCTCACACTAAGAAACTAGCCATTATGTCAAATAAGAACAACTCAGACCAGATTCCTGAAGCTGTTTTGGGTCTACATCGAAGAAATTATGCAGACAGGTGAGGTCGGTTCCTGAACCAGTTAGACCACCAGTTCACTCCTGAACTGAACACCTTCAAGAGAGCGTAACCAGTGTTAGCGTAACTAAAGGTTTCACTCAAAGTTATCTTCCATAAGTTAACTATGAGCACTTTCCATGCATGTTGTTAAATAACTAGGACTGCGTTCCTTTTTTTTAGTACGACGTACCTATACTTAGAAATAAATAATATACATACTTATACTTAAAAATAAATAATATGTTAATGTTCATCTAGTTGAGCTTGTATCTCTTCATTCATGCCATACTCGATAATTCTCAACTTGAGGACTCTCAACATTGTTTTTTACTTGAGCATATCCATCTTCTCCCGGCTCGCCGTCGAGGTTGACGACGCCGCAGCCGACGAGGCCCCGCGCCGTCGGCCCCCGCGGCAAGGGGAGGGGATCTCTCCGCCACGCCGTCGTCATCGGGGATGCGAATTGGTTGGAGCAGAAGGTCTGGTGCGTTGGGCCTCATAGTGGGATCCGAAGCTCTACCTTTGGCGGTCGATATACTACGAATCCGTAGCCCACACGCGTAGCCGGGATGTCGGGGGGCCAGCTCGTTTTGTTATACGTGTTACTCTGCTTGAAGAAAAAGGAGTACTGCATTTGAGTGCTAATGTCTGGGTTTAAGGGGGCTGGGCGTTGATAGAGAGGACGTAGATTGGTGAAGGTGAAATTAGCCTATGCATTGATCGTTCGTGCAATTGATATGGTTCGGTATACAAGGTGAAATTAGCCGTATACATACCTATACTTAAAAATAAATAATATTGCCTAAGTATACGGCTGTAGCTAAGAACTCCTTGCTAGGATAATGTGCGGTAAAAACTGGGAGCAGTTAGTGGTGATCATTTCACAGCACATGTTGCACAGAAGCTATCCCTGGGGACTGGCGTACTATTATGCTGATGATAACCATTTTTGTTCATTGGCTTTAGTTACTACTGAGTATCCAGTTCTCTCCAAAACTATAAGGGTGCAAAGCAAGCTTTTATTTAACTTGGCAACACTTGTTTCAGGCTTTCAGCTAGCTGCTTACTTGCAGCAAATAGAGACAGTCATTAATTGAGGATGCTGCATATAGTAAACTGATAAGCTGTAGTGATGTGATGTTTCATTATGACACACTTAAAGATTTTCGGTCACTTTTATGCAATTATTTGTTTGGTTGATGCCTTGATGGTGTCCTCATGGAACTGTTGCAATATTCAGGCTATAAATATTGTATGCCAAATGTATCTCCAACTTATTTCTGCTTTGTAAATTCAGACATGTTTCTTAATAGATAGTTAGAACCTCATCTTATGTCTGGAGTTTCACATTCTTCTGCAGTTAATCAGCTTGTTTGAATGTTTGGAGGGTAATACTTTTGGATTAGCTTACCTAAGACGTATGCTCTTCTACTAAAAAATAGTGCAGGGATAAAGGAGTCTGATACAGGGCTTGCTCCACCTAGCCAATGGGATTTGGTGTCCCATAAACAGATGATACAAGAACAGCCATTACAAGTATATTTTTTTTCGAAAACGCAGGAGAGCTGCGCTTCTTTGCATTAGAGAGAGAAATGGTAGTCCCCTTATGAGACAAGGTTAATGTAAGGGGACTACCATTTGTTTGCGGTTGCGGTTACCACGGAAGTAGGCAACGGGAACAATACTCTCTTTTGGACTGATCGGTGGATACATGGCTGCTCTATTGAAACTTTGGCGCCGACGGTGTTTGCTGTCATTGCTCCGAGAATTCGAAGGATTAGGACTGTGGCCGATGCTCTTGCCGATGAGCAATGGCTGCAAGACATTAGAAATGGAGGCGGGTTATCTTGGCACGGGATCAGAGATTTTTTGAGACTTTGGGACTGTATTATGAACATCACTCTCCATGGTGACCAAGAAGATCGACACATCTGGCAGCTCGATAGTTCAGGTCAATATTCCTCCAAATCGGCGTACAGGTCGTATTTCAATGGTTCAGTAACCTTTGAACCATGGCGCCGGTTGTGGAAATCATGGGCGCCGGGCAAGTGTAAATTGTTTCTCTGGTTGGCAATTCGGAATCGCTGTTGGACAGCGGATCGTTTGGCCAAGAGGGGTCTTGAGCACTCGGACAAATGCCCGCTTTGTGACGAAGAAGAAGAAACTGCCCAGCACTTGTTGACTACCTGTGTAGTCGCGAGGCAAGTATGGTTCTATTTGTTCCAAGCATTGGATCTCGTTTCAGCGGCTCCCAAGTCGAATGAAAGAAATTTTGCTAACTGGTGGCGAAAAGCAATGAAGAAAGTTCAAAAGGAGAAAAAGAAAGGAGTAAATTCCTTAATCATTTTGGGAGCCTGGGTCATATGGAAGCATAGAAATGATTGTGTTTTTAATGGCGCCTCTCCTTCGGTTTCCTCCATTATGAGAGACATCAAGGCAGAACATGACTTGTGGTGCTTGGCAGGTGCCAAGAGGCTGGAGAAACTGGAGGTCGGCAGAGGACTTTCTCCTTAGAGTAGCCTCGGTTATGGGTGTTTTTGGTCAAGTTTGTTCCAGTTTTGTTTTTTTCCTGGTTAGCTCTTTTCTTTTCTGAGTTGTAAACTGGGTCTCATTACAAGTATATTAACTGTGCCTTCTATTACATCACTTCGTAGTTTTTACAGTTTTGAGCACAATCTAGCATGCATGATAGTTAGGAACTAAATCTTTTCCGTTTCAATTTTACACGTGCCAGTGTACTAATAAATTCTTGTATCCTTCTGCAGGTAGCAAGGTGTACAATGTTCCTGACTAGATCATTCTTTTCCCTCGGCACAATGCGAGGAGTGAACTGAACTTTCTTGTTCCTTCCTATTTCACATATCTGGTAGTGTGTAGTATTCCTATCTTCTATTGGATTTTGTTTAACTGAATTTTGTATAATGCAACTCACAGAATACAATTTAGCTGAACATCTTAATAATTTGTATAATTGATTTTTCTTGTGTTCTTGATATATTGGTAATAACTACTTGGATTGATTTCCTTGCAAGATAATTAGTGCTTGGTACTGATGAGTACTTGTTAGATTATCAGTTTAACAAGTCTATAGGCCTATACATTGGTTGTGTTCAACTAATGTTTAGACTATATTTTTCATCGCAGGTGGCAAGCAGTGAAGAGTCCAAGCTATGTCAGACTTTTCTTTCTTCTTCCTTTTCATCTGCATCTGTTAGGAAGGATGTAACATCTATAGAATGTATGTAATGATAGTTGCAAATTGTTAGGAAGGTTGAAACATCTGTAGAATGCATGTAATGGATAAAATATGTGTATCTGTGATGTATGTGAGGTATATTTTTTGTTTCTTAATTCCTCATTGGAGACGCGTTTTTCCAGGGTCATTGGAGACACGTTTTGGCAAAACACGTCTCCGATGAGATCAAAGGAGACAGTTTTTCCTAAATACGCGTCACCAATGACACTCAAAGGAGACGCAGTTCTTACTAAAACGCGTCACCAGTGACACTCAAAGGAGACGCAGTTCTTACTAAAACGCGTCACCAGTGACACTCAAAGGAGACGCAGTTCTTACTAAAATGCGCCACTGATGAGGAGTCACTGTTGACGCGGAAAAACACGTCACCAATTGTGGTCACATCAGTGACATAAATTTAGTGTCACGAATTTTTCGTGTCACCGATGAGTGTTCAGCCCCGTCACTGATCATGTGTTTTGGCATAGTGCGGGTTGACGATTTCATCAGTGGTGTGGGTCTGCTGCCTGGCTGTGTTGCCGAGGATGACGAGCACGGGTCGGCGATTTCATCAGTGGCATGGGTCTGCTCCCTGGCCGTGTTGCCGAGGATGGCGACCAACGTGCTCCAACGGTTGGATGTTTTAATTACCAACGTCAGGTGTCTTTTCGGATGGCCTGGTCTGGGCCAAGTCCCGGCTTGAGCGTCTTTTCTTCTATCGATGTGGGTGGCGACACACACAGCCGAGCATGGAGAAGGTCCTGTTGACTAGTAATGTAACTGTTGTGTTCCATAGGGTCTTCTATGATAGAAGTTGTAACTGGAGAGTGGAGAGTGGCTAGGTGTGGGTCTCAATGTAATTTTGTTCTTCTCCAGGGTCTGTTATGCATGAAGAATCAAAAGGTGTAAAGAATAGCGACGACCATTTTCGAGTATTGTACCCTCTGGTGACAGATATGAGCGGAATCAGTGTAGTCAATCATCATCCTTGCCGTGAGCGTCAGCCCACCGACGACAAAAGAAAGAAGCGCAGTGGACTAACATGGCTCTCCGTCTCACGATTAAGAAATCGCATGCAAATGCGAAATGATATAAAAATAGCTTTCAAAGAAACAGAAACTATTAGAGATGGAGACAGCTTTTGGACTAGCGTTCACACAATAAAAACACAGTAATGCCACGGTGCATCCAATGTAACCAATTCTGTCATCACTCTTAATTCATCTTCGTCCCACCACTTTCTTTCAATCTGGATCGGTTCATTTTGTATAAATTTTTAGGTCCAAATGACCAGAAAAGGTAAAAATCTTGCATCCAGTAGGAATATACAGAGATCTGAACTTAAATATAGTCAAAGACTACCGCAAAAATATAGTCGTAGACACACATAATGCTTCCACACGGTAACTGTTTGCAACAATCACTGATTAGATTGATGTTAAAGGGGAAATTCACAGCATAATTAAGGCTTCACAAACAGCAGCTGCTTCTGGGTTACTTTTCCGGATAACAAAGACGTGCATCAAAATAATATTATGTCACTGAACTCTGAAATTTAACGCTTTAAGTGAACAAGAGCTTGGATATGAAAGCATGGGAACAGCAGTCAAGTAAAAAAAAATCCCTTTGCGAGCATATCCAGACTAATTCAGGTCCAAATACAACTAATCCACATACCGTGACGTCTCCAAACAAACAGCCTCTATGCAACAGCCAGAGACCAAGACACTTGTGTCACAATCTGCACGGACACATATATGTTATGTCCAAGAACCTAAAGAAACAAGGCCTGTGTTGGAGTAACCACCATCAACAATGGCAAGTCAGACAAGCTACAACAATCTTCATAAACACAAAGGAAATCATCTATTCTAACAAAGAACCAACACATACAACCATTAGGTTTAATCATGAAAGACCTAAAAAGACAACAATCTCAAGAGCATAAACTAAACTAGTGGCTAGCTTTAAGTCACTGAATTGTCTTTCTATAAAAGTGCATATGAGCATATTGAACTTCAATAGGCCTTTCTAGATGCAGACAAATCTCTCTTGAACACATATCTAGAATTGATCTTCTGCAAGTTTCTCTAGCAAACAGCAGCCTCTGATGCTTTTCTATCTTCCATATGGATGGTAACGACCAGCAGCACTACTGCCACCAGTGCTACCATAGCCTGTCCTAGCACCGTAGAGTCCACCCGTGCCATACCCAGCACCAGAACCAGCACTAGCACCAGAAGAATCATAACTAGGCCCATAGCTAGAACCACCATAAACCCCAGCATCACGTCCATAGGCACCAGCTAATCCACCAGCATAACTGCCACCACCATACCCGCCACCAAAGCTTCCTCCATATGTGCTACCAAAACGACTAGAATAGAGTGAGGATTCTCCCCTGTATCCTCCTAATGCTCCACCATATGCACCATAGCCACTACCATAGTCAACAGGACCATAAGCACTACTGTAGCCACCAGGCCTAGCACCAAAACTTCCAGGTGATCTATAGGGGCCAAAACTACCACCATAGTTATAGGAGCTGCCAAATCCATCATAACTGTCCGCATATGGACGGCCCCTAGGTTCCCTATCAATTGAACGAGGTGGTGGGTTAGAGGGTTTCTTTGGTTCTGCCTTCTTGATCTCCACCTACAGCAAAGCAAGAAAGTCAACCTATATTTCCTTTCAAGACGGTTTACTTCCAAGAATGGAGTGCTAATAACCCGCCACTCATATAAGAGTGCGACTAAAGCAACAGAAACAGAAGACACAACAGGATCTGCTCTCTTAGAATTAACTAGAGAGCCACAATTTATTGCTGTGTGCAGGCCCGACTGTACGAAACTACATAGTTCAAAAAGCACTACGTGAAATCTCACCTGAGAACCATTTAGATCAATCATATTGCCTTTCTTAGCTAATAACTCATCTACAGTTTTTTCAGCATCAAAGACTATAAAACCAAATCCACGTGGCCGGTTAGTTGCATGGTCACGAATGATTTCATGCTCCACCACCTTTCCAAACTTTGAAAAAAACTCCTTGAACTCATCTGTAGATCAATTTATGTTGGCAATTTCAGCTTAGTATCCAAAATATTAGAGCTAGCTAGCTACTATGCAGCCAATAACACACACATGTATACCTTCTTTTAGAGCAGAGGGTAATCCACCAACAAAAATCTTCTTTGTCTTGAAATCTTTCAAGGGCGCAGCACCCTTGGGGATAGTTCTTTTAATTTCAACCTGAATTTTAACAGTGAATGAGAATTCAAACTATACACGAGAGTGCCTGCTATGTACTGTGAGCAGATATCAAGATAGAGATATTAAACCAAAGACAACCAAAAAGTTTACCTGCTTTCCATTGATAACATGATCATCTTCAATCACTCTGTCAACAACAGCAGGATCTGCAAAGGTAATAAATCCAAAGCCTCTGGGCTTTTGAGTGTAGCGGTCCTTCATTATGACGGCATCAGTTATATCCCCGTACTTCCCAAAATGCTCTTTGAATGTACCTGCAAGTTAATAGTAAAGAAGTTAGTTGCAAACTGAAGGTCCTAGAATAAAACTTGTGGCTAAGGGTAACTTAGTATCTTCCAATGATGACTAGTGATTATGAGTCACAGACATACAATATTAAAAAAATTCTAGTACAGCTCCAAAACACATAGTAAGCAAGTTTAATAAAATACATGTCACATACCCAAATTGATCAGCTCAAAATACATACAAAATGTAGGTCCCAGAAAGCCATGTATTATAATATGCCAGAAAAATATGCAAGTACATATTACTGAATGCTTTTAGTATTTTGCTTCAGAAACTTATAACGTAGACATCCGACAATGTAAACAAACAGTGTCTCACCATAAATTAAGAGATGCCAAGTTAACAGAAAATACTAGTAGCAACAGGGATAAAACAACTTGTCACCATAATGTCACAGGCACAGCTTGCCCAGGCGTTTCATAAGAATAGGGCAGCGCTGCCGAGCAAAATAATAACCATGTATTTCTATCACAGGGACCTAACAACGGGATTAGTTCATCCCCAACCTGACCAACATCATGGGCTCATAAGAAGATCAATACAACAAATAACTACCACGTTACCAAATCCTCAACAAACAAGAAATTCGAGGAGTAGCTTCTCGTCGCAACTAAACAAAACAGCAAAAACGTAATTCAGCGCTCCCGCAATTAAATTAGACATGCTTACTTACCGTAAGGACAACCACATGCCAACACGAAACACAAAATTCTCCAATCAATTAATCTCCACTGGATCAACTAAACGCCATTACAAGCAACTAGCGACCAGATCTGAGCTAACAGGAGCAAATCCTATCTAATTCAAGGAAAAAGACGCCAGAACGAACAACGGGATACACGAAAAGGAAAAGCAGGAGCGGATCCGCACTTACCCATGCTTGTGTCCTTGGAGAGCCCGCCGATGAAGATCTTGCTGCATGAAGAGCACAAAATTCAGCGAATACCGTTTCCGCGGCGCAAAAAGAGACCAATGCGCGTACGGCGGAGGAGAGAGGACTCACGCTGGGCTGGCGCCGTCGAACTCCTTCATCTTGCCGGCCATGGCGGGCGAGATCGGAGCCGGATTAGGGCTGGGGTTTCGCTTGCGGGACGAGACGGGACGGGTGCCGTCGACTTCGGAAGAGAGGGAAGACGCGTGCGTGCGATACTGGGATCGAGCGATTTATCTTGCGTGGGTGCCTGGCTAGGATCTGGAAGCCTCCGCGGTAGTACGTTCAGACGTGGGGTAGCTTCCGTTAGATCGGTGGAGGACGCGGAGCACGGTGGCTTGTGGCCGTTGGATCGGAGGGAGCTCCTGTCGGACGGTCCAAAAAGCGAAGGAATCGATCCAAAATGATCGACATCCAAAAAACGAAGCTGAAGAATTACTAATCAAATTAAACTCCGGTCTTAACCATCAGTTAACCAAAGTACCAAAATTAATAGAATCCAACAAAATTCTAATCTAGACCAACTACTCACCATTACAAACCCTATCTATATAACTCAATCATTCGCCACCATCCCTTCCTATCCTCATATCCCAGTCCCAACCTAACACCCCACCGGACCACCAAGCCACCACAAACCGTACATGCTCTCAGTCAACGCCTCAACACCTCTAGGCTCCAGCCCGAGCTCGAGTGGTGATACCGAGCTCAAAACTCTCGAGCTGGCTTGGTTTGGTTGTTGCACAGTTCGATGGATTTTTTAACAAGCTGAGCACGTTTCGTTACTGCACGAAAGTCGATGCAAAACTTGCCGAACTAGCGCCATTAACGCACAAGTTCGTTAAACAATGTCGCATCAGAATTTTTCGCAACGAACGCACCCGATGCACTCCATTGGACCCAAAACTCATGTTTTGTGGCGTTTCGGACTGTTTCGTTACTGCACGAAAGTTGATGCAAGACTGGTCGAACTGGTGGCATTAACGCACAACTTCGCAAAACAAAGTCGTGTTAGAATTTTTCGCAGCGAACGCACCCGATCCAATCCATTAGTCCCAAAACTCATGTTTTTGGGTGTTCTGAACCGTTTCGTTACTACACGAAAGTCGATGCAAAAGTTGCCGAACTAGCGCCATTAACGAACAAGTTCGCTAAACGAAGTTGCGTCGAAATTTTTCGTAACGAATGCACCTGATCCACTCCATTGGACCGAAAACTCATATTTTGGGGCGTTCGTAATGTTTCGTTACTGCTCGAAAGTCGATGCAAAACTAGACGAACCGGTGCCATTAACGCACAATTTCGCTAAACAAAGTCGCGTCAGAATTTTTCGCAACCAACACACCCGATCCACTCCATTGGACCCAAGGGGCGTTTTGTAACGTTTCGTTACTGCACAAAAGTCGATGCAAAACTGGCCGAACTGGAGCCATTAACGCACAAATTCGCTAAACAAAGTCGCGTCAGAATTTTTCACAACGAACGCACCCGATCCACTCCATTGGACCCAACGGGCGTTTCGGACCGTTTCGTTACTGCACGAAAGTCGACGCACAACTGGCCAAACTAGCGCCATTAACGCCCAAGTTCGCTAAACGAACTTGCATCAAAACTTTTCGCAATGAACGCACCAGATCCACTCCATTAGACCTAAAACTCATGTTTTGGGGCGTTTCGTTACGTTTTGTTACTGCACAAAATTCGACACAAAACTGGCCGAACTGGTGCCATTAATGCACAAGTTCGCTAAACAAAGTCGCGTCAGAATTTTTCGCAACGAATGCGCCCGATCCACTCCGTTGGACCAAAAAGTAATGTTTTGGGGCGTTTCGGAACGTTTTGTTACTGCACGAAAGTCGATGCAAAACTGGCCGAACCCGCCATTAATCCCAACGTTCGCTAAACGTAGTTGCGTCGGCATTTTCGCAACGAACGCACCTGATCCACTCTATTCGACCCAAAACTCATGTTTTAGAGCGTTTGGTAATGTTTCGTTACTGCACGAAAATTGATACAAAACTAGCTGAACTGGTGCCACTAACGCACAAGTTCGCTAAACAAAGTCGCGTCGAAATTTTTCGCAACGAACGCACCCGATCTACTCCATTGGACCCAAAACTCATGTTCTAGGGCGTTCTGGACCGTTTCGTTACTGCAAGAAAGTCGATGCAAAACTTGCCGAACTGGCGCCATTAACGCAAGTTCGCTAAATAAAGTTGCGTCGAAATTTTTCGTAACGAACGCTCCTGATCCACTCCATTGGACCGAAAACTCATGTTTTGGGACGTTTCGTAACGTTTCGTTACTACACAAAAGTCGATGCAAAGCTGGCCAAACTGGTGCCAGTAACACACAAGTTCGCTAAACGAAGTGGCGTCAAAATATTAGCAACGAACGCACATGATCCACTCCATTGGACCCAGAACTTATATTTTGGTGCGTTTCGTAACGTTTCGTTATTGCACGAAAGTCGATACAAAACTGGCCGAACTGGTGCCACTAACGCACAAGTTCGCTAAACAAAGTCGCGTCGAAATTTTTTGCAACGAACGCACCCGATCCACTCAATTGGACCCAAAACTTATATTTTGGGGCGTTTCGGATCGTTTCTTTACTGCACGAAAGACGATGCATGTGGCAGAACCAACCTGAATTACACCGGCTCAAGTACGCGAGTCATCTCTTGAGGGCTACCTCGTACTTCAAACGGTATAATCCTTTGGCCTGTCGGGTAACGTCCCGATAAACCACCGAACGCAGGATCCAACAAGGTACCTCACACGAAGGTGAGTCCAGAGATATAAAAGCCCATACATTTTACATCACAGGCAGAAATATTATAAAAGTATACAAAGCATCATTTGTTCCCACTAAGTAGATTATTACAAAACAGGTTTAAGTCTTAAGATAAAGCAGCGGAGTTTGAAAAGCAAAAACATTGTACACGTCGTTATTACAGATATCATGCTAGCCCTGGCATGATATCACTCGGCGGAATCGGTGTTGGCCGGGGACGGATCCCACTCCATGGACCAACCATCAGGCAAGGGGTAGGGCCACGGTGTAATAAAAGCGGGCTCATCAGTGAGATTACCTGATATAAATCAACAAAAGCAAGGCTGAGTATACTAATACTCAGCAAGACTTACCCGGAATTAGGTATACCTTAGCCCATAACTAGACTCATGAAGGCTTTTAGCTTTAGGTAGAGTTTTCAGCTGAAAAGCAACAAAGAGTAGATCCTTATTTTCAACTTTTAGCTTTCAGGTTCTAATGAATTAACCATTCTAGGTAAGCATCTATAACTATTCAAACATGGTAGAATCTTTAATCAAACATCATCTTTGATAAACACAAAATTGCTCTTGTTACTCTATGTGGCAAAGGGATTAAGCAGTCTCAATCTCCGCGAGAAACGGACGATTTCTGAATCGAATTTCAAACCTTGCAAGGGTAAACCTAACACACACGATGCGAAGCAACCGTTTGCCTTTCATTCCGACTCGTGGATCAGTGCCACCACAAGCGACTGCAGGACCATACGCACTTCCAAAGTGCAGGATGTACGTCTGTAGCGCGACTACAAAACCCGTACTCCTGGTTGCCCAGCAACACGTATTCCTACACGTCGAACAAAGTAACCAAAAGAAGCAAATACATGTGGTGGGGGGTATGTCCACTCCTCGGGCCGATCGGTTACTAGGCTTACCGCTTACCATATTTCACGGCATGTGGCTAGTACTTTCAAACGCTTAACCACCGCTACCACACACTGCGACCTTATCAAATTCCATACACAGACGGGTATCATCTCAATATGATACCTCACAAAATCCCGTCCGTCATCCTTATAATGATAACAGGAATGTAAACATCACAATTCCTATATCGCGCGAGTGACAGGAAATCACTCGACTTCTACCGGTCCTATAAGCATAGCAGCTAGTCGGACTCAAGTTCTAGTGTACAATACATTGGTTTCTGGAATTATGCAACTAAGGTTTTCAAACAACTCCTAAGAACTTAATGCATAAAGATATATATAAATATTATAGGTTGACAGTGTAATAAATTAGGGGTTATGTCCGGGGCTTGCCTTCGCTAGTGGGGTTGGGGTGAGTCAACTTAATATCCTCCGAACCTTGGTTCGGGGCTTCAGAGAAATCCGCGACGAGATTCCCGGGGTCTTCAGAGTAACCTCCTTCTTGTTCCGGAATCAGCTGATAATCCCCGTCAGCGAGAGTGGTCGAGTCTACATGATATGCAAGATGAAGTTTAATGGATGCATACACTTTCATTTCAATTCATGATAAAGTTGCAATCCAAATAAAAGAACATCATATTTCGATAAATACCCCAACTACCCTGTACTGGGCAGTCATTTATCGAGTACTAACTATCTTACTTAGATACATTAAACAGCAAACTTATTTACGTTAAGTATCTAACTAGTGGCATGGGGCAACAGGTGGGGTGGTTTCTAAACATCCGATTAACTACAATAAGTAGCGTATTTAATTACTCTAAGCAACACTAAATACACTTAGCAATTTATTTTATTAGCTAAGCATTGTGGTTAACCATAGGTTATTACTTAATTATGGCTAACTTTGGATTAAGCAATCTTATATTACGAAAAATAAATTAATATTTATGAAACTTATCCTAAGTGGGTTTAATTGAAATAATATTTCTCTAAATATTTTATATAATAGATAATTAGAACAATTCACTTAATTGAATAATATGATCAACTTGAATAATTTTTACACAGCAAGATATATCAAAACAGGAGCTACAAAATTTACTGAACATAGATGGGTATTAGATCTAATTATTGTAGTTTTATTGGAATTTTATTCTAAAAGGAACTAAGCCACAAAATTTAAACAAGATCAGGATTGAAATTTCAAGATGAAATTATTTCTGGAGTTTTATACTAAAAATAGGGTTCAAAACTTAAGGACACCATAAACTACTCAAGACTAGCATTCCAGAAAAATTTCATAAGTTTTCATGCAACCTAATTATTATTTATGAATTTCCTTTGAATCTAAGCTTGAAATTTATAACTCAAGTTATATTAGGTTTCTGATTCTCAAATTTTTATGATGGATCATACTTATAATGATCAAGTTATGGTAGAAATTTCATCCTTAAATATGCACAGATGCTTTTGAAATTAATTTGTGAAGCTTTCATGAACATATAACAAAGGTAACAAAATACTCTAGCTAGAAGGCTGATTTATGCTTCACAACTTTACACAAGGCTACTTACACTTCATGTAATACTTGCTCCAAAAACTAACAGCAGCAAGGCTATAGATCATAAGATCCAATTAAAACATCCCTTTATTTGTATTTAAAATACAGAACAAACTATGCATTTTCATACCTTGACTGTGAAATAAAAGTTGTAGAACTCATCAAAAGCATTCTAACCCAACAAGTTTGGTATTTTTCTGATTTTTCTATGAATTTCTACACCTTTTTAAACTTCACTGATTTGAGAGAGAGAGGGAGGGACTGAACTTTTGCGTTTAAACCCCTAGACAAACTTAAATCTTTGCAATCCAGTCCTAGCTGCCATGGCCGGCGGGGAGAGCTCGGTTCCGGCCAAAATCCGGCGATCCCCGGGGTCGGCGGCGAGGGGCAAGGGGAGAGGAAGCATCAGTGAGTCAAAGGCTACCTGTAGAGGGTCTCGGGGAGATTGGAGAGGACCGGTGGCGAGCTGCCCACGGGAGCAGTAGCTCCGGCGAGCGGCGGCTCGAATTCCGGCGAGCTCGGGTGGGGAATGGGGATGGCGCGTGGTCTAGGAGCTCTAGGGCGAGGAGGTGACCCGATTCCGAGACTCAACTCAAGGAGAGGAAGGTCGGAAGGGGGAGCTCGACGTGGAGCAGAGGGCGGCGGCAATGGAGGTGGGCGGCGGCCGTCGGTGTACACGCAATTGAGGCTCGGGCTACTTGAATTAGATCACCAGGAATGGGAGGAGTGAGTAGGGAGGTAGCATTGCGGCTTGGGGCGGCTACTAAGGCCCGGCGGTGGTTGAGCAGGAGGTGGCCGGCGACCAGTAACGCTGGCAGTCCGAAACAGGAAAGAAAGCGAGGTGGCACGCGGGGAAGAAGACAACGGAGAGGAGGTAGAGCGGTGGAAGATCCTCAGGCGACGCGTGGGCTTGCACAGTGGCTGGAGGTGGAGTTTGGGGCGCGGCGCCGGCGATGGGCGGTGGTGGCAGAACGGGAGCAGAGGGGAAGCACGCGTGATAGAGGAGGAAGAAGGCAGACAGGGGTCAGAAGGACCCGTTTGTAATTTCCTAAAAAGTTCAGGGACCCCTCTGCAAACTAAAATTTCCCACTGCTACAAAATCCTAATGAGAAAAATGTCTAAAGCAAAGTTGTAGGGAATTTCAAATACTACAAGAATGCTTTAGAGTTCAAGTTCAAAATCTCAAAGGATACAATTTTATTTTAAACTTTTGAACACAACTCAATTTATAAACTTTTTGTTATAATTCAAACAAAATGCTTTAATGTTTAGGGTCTTTTTGTAAGATTGCCTGCAGCAATCATTACTAGTCCTTTTTACATTTTAGACCTTAAGTAAAACTGAGTTTTACTTTTATCTCTCAACCATTTTACATGTAAACCCTTATACCTTTGTGTTAATTACACCTAAGTCCTTAGTTTCCAATAAAAGTCTATCTTTCTTAGGTTTATTTAACTTTTGCACTTTTCTTTTCTATAATCATTTAGGTTACCACTTAAGAGTACTTTTACACAATTACACTCAAGTACTTACATAATTCCTAAATTACAATTATACCCCTAGTGTTTTGTACAACGTATATACACTATATCATGCATACATATAACACATCCAAACTTAGTATCCCATTGTCTAACTACCTAGATATTACAATGCAGAACTGGACAAACTCATGTTCTGGGGCATTCCGAACCGTTTGTTTACTACACGAAAGTCGATGTAAAGCTTGCCGAACTAGCGCCATTAACGCACAAGTTCATTAAACAATGTCGCGTCAGAATTTTTCACAACGAATGCACCCGATCCACTCCATTGGACCCAAAACTCATGTTTTGGGGTGTTTCGGACCGTTTCATTATTGCACGAAAGTTGATGCAATACTGGCCGAACTGGAGGTATTAACGCACAACTTTGCAAAACTAAGTCGCGTCAGAATTTTTCGCAGCGAACCAACCCTATCCAATCCATTAGTCCCAAAACTCATGTTTTTGGGTGTTCCGAACAATTTCGTTACTGCACGAAAGTCGATGCAAAAGTTGTCGTACTAGCGCCATTAACGAACAAGTTCGCTAAACGAAGTTGCGTCGAAATTTTTCGTAACGAACGCACCTGATCCACTCCATTGGACCGAAAACTCATGTTTTGGGGCGTTTCGTAATGTTTCGTTACTGCTCGAAAGTTGATGCAAAACTAGCCGAACTAGTGCCATTAACGCACAAGTTCGCTAAACAAAGTCGCGTCAGAATTTTTCGCAACCAACGCACCTGATCCACTCCATTGGACCCAAGGGGCATTTTGTAACGTTTCGTTATTGCACGAAAGTCGATGCAAAACTGGCCAAACTGGAGCCATTAACGCACAAGTTCGCTAAACGAAGTTGCGTCGAAACTTTTCGCAATGAATGCACCTAATCCACTCCATTGGACCTAAAACTCATGTTTTGGGGCGTTTCGTTACTGCACAAAATTCGACGCAAAACTGGCCGAACTGGTGCCATTAATGCACAAGTTCGCTAAACAAAGTCGCAAAACCGGCTAGCTGATCAAACAAAATATCAATGCGGGGAAGAGGGTACTTATTTTTGATAGTAACCGCATTGAGTGGACGGTAATCGACACATAGCCTTAGGCTATCATCTTTCTTCTTGACAAAAAGAGCAGAACAACCCCAAGGTGAGGCACTTGGACGTATATAAACCTTATCAAGAAGATCTTGGAGCTGGATTTTTAGTTCTGCTAATTCATTTGGAGGCATACAATACGGCCTCTTTGAAATCGGAGCAGTGCCCGGTTGAAGTTCAATGATAAATTCGATGTCTCTATCTGGTGGCATTCCAGGCAATTCGTCTGGAAAGACATCGGGGTATTCACATACTATAGGAATATCCTTGACTTGGATATTTGTGATGGTATAGGTGCAAGGATGCAAACATTTCGGCTGAGGCAGATAAAGGGTGGTGATCCCATAGTATGGTGAATCAATTTCAACAACTCGGGAAGAAATATCTAGTCGGACTCGATGTTTAGTCATCCAATCGGTCCCAAGTATAATATCAATACCCTCCAAACTTAGTAAAACCAAATCAGTTTTGATTTCTTTACTACCTAATTGAATTGGCACATATCTACTCACTTGGTTGGAGGTAATATTTCCTCCAGGGGTAGAGATCATATATGCCCCTTGAGTGAAACAAGGATCAAGTCCTATTCGGGTACCACAGTTGTTACTAATAAAGCTATGTGTTGCTCCAGAATCAAATAAAGTAACAACTGGTTTGTGATGAATAGAAAATGTACCCGACATGACGGGAGCCCCATCTGGAAGTTCTGCCAGAGTGGTGAAGTTAATCCGTCCTTGCCGGACTTGCATCACCGGCTTCTTGCCCTTGTTCTGGTTACCCTGAGTAGAGCTTTGCCCTGGATTAGGTTTCTTGGGCCGCGGACAATCCCGGATGAAATGATCCGCGCTTCCGCAATTGAAACAGCGATAGTTGCTGCCTCTCTGTGGTACTTGTTGAACATTTGGCCGTGGGCCAGATAGTTGTGCTTGTTGCGGAGGAACGGGAGGTCTATACCTTCCCTGCTGTTGGGGCGGCCTGAAAACCAATCTGCCCGTTGGGGTATTCCGCTGCGGTGCTCTAAACGGTGTATTGGGAACAATCCGATACCTCGGTGATTGAGCACTTGAGGGTCCAGTAGGAGTCTTCCGCTTTTTCTCGGCATGATGTGCCACGATACAATCTTCTTGAGTTAAAGCCATATTAACCAGCTCGCTGAAAGTATTAGCCTTTACAAGATTCAGGCGTTCCTTGAGCTTGGTATTAAGGCCTCGACGGAAACGATCTTGTTTCTTGGCATCGTTATCCGCATGATATCCCGCATATTGACACAGATGATTGAAATTCTATGCGTATTGTAGGACTGTACTGGTGCCTTGAGTAAGAGCCAGGAATTCATTCAACTTTCGCTCCAGCAATCCCTCCGGAATATAATGCGCTCTAAAGGCTGCCCGAAATTCATCCCAGGTGATAATATGCTCTGCGGGCTGCATGGCGCAGAAATTATCCCACCATATTCGAGCAGCACCTCGGAGTTGCTGTGCGGCAAAGGAAGCTTTGCTGGAATCCGCACAAGGTACTGTCAATAGAGCGAACTTTGATTCAATAATATGGAGCCAAGCATCGGCATCCAAGGGCTCCTCAGCTGTACTGAAGAAAGGAGGTTGTGTACTGATGAAATCCTGGTAACTAGCCACGGGAGGATTGTGATCATCCTGACCTCCTCGGAACTGTTGACGTTGCTGGTTTTGCTGCGCTTGCACCAGCAAGTTAAGCAACTCCGTTTGCGGAGCCATAACTTCGGCAAGGTTAGGAGGTGGCGGTGGCGTTGTTGTGAACCGCTAGCCTGATCTGCCCGGAAACCTTCCGGGGTTCCGCGCGTGGCTCCAACCATCTGAAACAAAGGAGATGTCCATCATTAACCATATAGCCTTACTCCCAATTTCAGAAGATATATGACTTAGATAAACAATACACATACTCCATTCAATCATCTCATTACAGAATCATAAAGATTGTGAACAAGATGATAAAACAGGAAACTTATATTACAACACTTATTCTGATGATTGTTCACATCACACATCCGATAGTTCACTACGTAGGCCATCTAAATTACAACAAATGGCACGAGGTCTAGATAAGTCTCATACTACTTAAATTATTACACTCCCCTAGGTTACACCTAATGATCGACAATCTGCTAAACTAAAAATCATCGAAATTGCCTATCGGTGACTGACTGCCAGAGGGAGAGTGATAGGGACTAAGAACAGGATCTCCATGCTCAGAGTTAATATCTGAAACACCCTCAATCTCTTCTAGATCTTCTTCTTCTTCTTCAGGCATTATGGGTATAGCAGGAAGTATCGGTTGTTGCTGCAGTTCCTCAATGTGAGCCTGGGCATCATCAGCCACAAGTATCAGATCATGAATTTGCGCTTGTAGGAACTCAATAACAGTGTCACGCTGAGTGATAATATGATCACTCTCATTGATCTGATCTTCACGATGGAGGATTGTCTCATCTCTTGCTGCAATAATTTCATCCTTCTGAGTCACCAAAGCTTGTAATTCTTCTATTTGGGTTACTTGATGGTCAGCATTCTGGTAGTGGCTTTGAGCCACTCCAGTTAACTGACTCACACCATGACGCAGTAACATCTGGTAATGATGTTGCACATCCATAAACCTGGTAATGATACGGACGGTTTCTTCAGCCAGATCTCCTAGCATATGACCAAGATGCTCTGTCCGAAAATTCCATTCCGAATTATCAGGGTCAATGGTAGGAAATAAACCAATAGGATATGCGGCAACTTCCATTGGATGTTGATTGCAGAAAAGTTTGATAGCTTCCAAGGCAGCCGTTTCAAGGGTATCAACCAGACGATATCCCACCACTTCCACTTCTATGAGATGCCATGAGGAGCGGAAAGGGTGTTGAGGAATTATCATCTTAACCCTGCACCGAGGAACTCCTTCCTCATGATATTCTACCCCATCATATTGAGGAGGCTCTGTATAATGAAACAGACTTAAGGATTCCCACAAGAGACGAGGAAACCCTTCCCAATGTAAAGCGTTGGTATGGAAGTGCCCTTCCTGATCCCAAAAGGCATTGGAAGGAGCAGCCATCTGCGACAACAATGCAAATGGTAAGATATATTCACCCTGCGGAAAGCTCTCAAGGTAAATGGATTAAGATAGTTGATTCTGATAACAGCAAAGGCTGGAAATCAGATGGATACTTAAGAGCTAAAGATTGCTATCTACCCCAACTAAGAAATATCAACAGGTTACTTATTTCTTAAAGCAACAAAATTAAGCATTCATTTTGGTTGATTTATGCATGCACGCACTACGTGATCTCACAACCAGAAATAACTGCCAAGTAATCTTGGTCTTACGTGGTTAGTTTCGGTGGCATAATATGTACGTCTCTCCTTAATAACTAGTTGATAAGCCCTATCCGTCCTAGTTTCGTAATCGTGGTTAGTGTACCTGCAGAAAACCACAATACATATATATATATCCAATGAACCTTTCATGCCAGCATATCATGAAAGCGTCCCCAATCATTACTGTTCACTATAGAAACAACATCTGTACAATTACCGCCGTACAGACAACGTTAACATACGTCGCCGAAACAACGTATTCACGGGGGGTACCGCAAAATGCGGGGGTATGAACAGCGATCGCCATACCCTGCGCCGAACCATATACTCCCAATGTAGTCAACCGAAATTGGTACATTGGCAGCATCTCAAGTAGGCCACTGCTTGAGAAACAGCGTTCGGTTCGCATCACCGACAGGAAGGCCAAGCTCCCTCAGTTGGCTGAGGATCCTTACCTTCTTACCTCACGATCGAAGATGTCGTTACGAAAAATAAAGTTGAATTGTACATGAATTTAAGTTTCAACTGAAAAGTAATGCTGGGAGTTAGAGTTATTTATATATATATATATTACAGCCACCTCTAATTCCCTTAATAACATTACCCTAGGGCTTACGTACTATACATAGTCCTTAACGAACCAACGTAGTTCGCAAATACTTGATTAATCAATTTTTATACTAAAAATTACTTTTTAAGGCTAATTATATCTCCAGGGTACACTTGTTAGCTCTGATACCAGCTGTGGCAGAACCAACCTGAATTACACCGGCTCAAGTACGCGAGTCATCTCTTGAGGGCTACCTCGTACTTCAAACGGTATAATCCTTTGGCCTGTCGGGTAACGTCCCGATAAACCACCGAACGCAGGATCCAACAAGGTACCTCACATGAAGGTGAGTCCAGAGATATAAAAGCCCATACATTTTACATCACAGGCAGAAATATTATAAAAGTATACAAAGCATCATTTGTTCCCACTAAGTAGATTATTACAAAACAGGTTTAAGTCTTAAGATAAAGTAGCGGAGTTTGAAAAGCGTAAACATTGTACACGTCGTTATTACAGATATCATGCTAGCCCTGGCATGATATCACTCGGCGGAATCGGTGTTGGCCGGGGACGGATCCCACTCCACGGACCAACCATCAGGCAAGGGGTAGGGCCACGGTGTAATAAAAGCGGGCTCATCTGTGAGATTACCTGATATAAATCAACAAAAGTAAGGCTGAGTATACTAATACTCAGCAAGACTTACCCGGAATTGGGTATACCTTAGCCCATAATTAGACTCATGAAGGCTTTTAGCTTTAGGTAGAGTTTTCAGCTGAAAAGTAACAAAGAGTAGATCCTTATTTTCAACTTTTAGCTTTCAGGTTCTAATGAATTAACCATTCTAGGTAAGCATCTATAACTATTCAAACATGGTAGAATCTTTAATCAAACATCATCTTTGATAAACACAAAGTTGCTCTTGTTACTCTATGTGGCAAAGGGATTAAGTAGTCTCAATCTCCGCGAGAAACGGACGATTCCTGAATCGAATTTCAAACCTTGCAAGGGTAAACCTAACACACACGCTTGGAACGCCAAAGGGTCATTCCGAAGCAACCGTTTGACTTTCATTCCGACTCGTGGATCAGTGCCACCACAAGCGACTGCAGGACCATACGCACTTCCAAAGTGCAGGATGTACGTCTGTAGCGCGACTACAAAACCCGTACTCCTGGTTGCCCAGCAACACGTATTCCTACACGTCGAACAAGGTAACCAAAAGAAGCAAATACATGTGGTGGGGGGTATGTCCACTCCTCGGGCCGATCGGTTACTAGGCTTACCGCTTACCATATTTCACGGCATGTGGCTAGTACTTTCAAACGCTTAACCACCGCTACCACACACTGCGACCTTATCAAATTCCATACACAGACGGGTATCATCTCAATATGATACCTCACAAAATCCCGTCCGTCAACCTTATAATGATAACAGGAATGTAAACATCACAATTCCTATATCGCGCGAGTGACAGGAAATCACTCGACTTCTACCGGTCCTATAAGCATAGCAGCTAGTCGGACTCAAGTTCTAGTGTACAATACATTGGTTTCTGGAATTATGCAACTAAGGTTTTCAAACAACTCCTAAGAACTTAATGCATAAAGATATATAAATATTATAGGTTGACAGTGTAATAAATTAGGGGTTATGTCCGGGGCTTGCCTTCGCTAGTGGGGTTGGGGTGAGTCAACTTAATATCCTCCGAACCTTGGTTCGGGGCTTCAGAGAAATCCGCGACGAGATTCCCGGGGTCTTCAGAGTAACCTCCTTCTTGTTCCGGAATCAGCTGATAATCCCCGTCAGCGAGAGTGGTTGAGTCTACATGATATGCAAGATGAAGTTTAATGGATGCATACACTTTCATTTCAATTCACGATAAAGTTGCAATCCAAATAAAAGAACATCATATTTCGATAAATACCCCAACTACCCTGTACTGGGCAGTCATTTATCGAGTACTAACTATCTTACTTAGATACATTAAACAGCAAACTTATTTACGTTAAGTATCTAACTAGTGGCATGGGGCAACAGGTGGGGTGGTTTCTAAACATCCGATTAACTACAATAAGTAGCGTATTTAATTACTTTAAGCAACACTAAATACACTTAGCAATTTATTTTATTAGCTAAGCATTGTGGTTAACCTTAGGTTATTACTTAATTATGGCTAACTTTGGATTAAGCAATCTTATATTACGAAAAATAAATTAATATTTATGAAACTTATCCTAAGTGGGTTTAATTGAAATAATATTTCTCTAAATATTTTATATAATAGATAATTAGAACAATTCACTTAATTGAATAATATTATCAACTTGAATAATTTTTACATAGCAAGATATATCAAAACAGGAGCTACAAAATTTACTGAACATAGATGGGTATTAGATCTAATTATTGTAGTTTTATTGGAATTTTATTCTAAAAGGAACTAAGCCACAAAATTTAAACAAGATCAGGATTGAAATTTCAAGATGAAATTATATCTGGAGTTTTATACTAAAAATAGGGTTCAAAACTTAAGGACACCATAAACTACTCAAGACTAGCATTCCAGAAAAATTTCATAAGTTTTCATGCAACCTAATTATTATTTATGAATTTCCTTTGAATCTAAGCTTGAAATTTATAACTCAAGTTATATTAGATTTCTGATTCTCAAATTTTTATGATGGATCATACTTATAATGATCAAGTTATGGTAGAAATTTCATCCTTAAATATGCACAGATGCTTTTGAAATTAATTTGTGAAGCTTTCATGAACATATAACAAAGGTAACAAAATACTCTAGCTAGAAGGCTGATTTATGCTTCACAACTTTACACAAGGCTACTTACACTTCATGTAATACTTGCTCCAAAAACTAACAGCAGCAAGGCTATAGATCATAAGATCCAATTAAAACATCCCTTTATTTGTATTTAAAATACAGAACAAACTATGCATTTTCATACCTTGACTGTGAAATAAAAGTTGTAGAACTCATCAAAAGCATTCTAACCCAACAAGTTTGGTATTTTTCTGATTTTTCTATGAATTTCTACACCTTTTTAAACTTCACTGATTTGAGAGAGAGAGGGAGGGACTGAACTTTTGCGTTTAAACCCCTAGACAAACTTAAATCTTTGCAATCCAGTCCTAGCTGCCATGGCCGGCGGGGAGAGCTCGGTTCCGGCCAAAATCCGGCGATCCCCGGGGTCGGCGGCGAGGGGCAAGGGGAGAGGAAGCATCAGTGAGTCAAAGGCTACCTGTAGAGGGTCTCGGGGAGATTGGAGAGGACCGGTGGCGAGCTGCCCACGGGAGCAGTAGCTCCGGCGAGCGGCGGCTCGAATTCCGGCGAGCTCGGGTGGGGAATGGGGATGGCGCGTGGTCTAGGAGCTCTAGGGCGAGGAGGTGACCCGATTCCGAGACTCAACTCAAGGAGAGGAAGGTCGGAAGGGGGAGCTCGACGTGGAGCAGAGGGCGGCGGCAATGGACGTGGGCGGCGGCCGTCGGTGTACACGCAATTGAGGCTCGGGCTACTTGAATTAGATCACCAGGAATGGGAGGAGTGAGTAGGGAGGTAGCATTGCGGCTTGGGGCGGCTACTAAGGCCCGGCGGTGGTTGAGCAGGAGGTGGCCGGCGACCAGTAACGCTGGCAGTCCGAAACAGGAAAGAAAGCGAGGTGGCACGCGGGGAAGAAGACAACGGAGAGGAGGTAGAGCGATGGAAGATCCTCAGGCGACGCGTGGGCTTGCACAGTGGCTGGAGGTGGAGTTTGGGGCGCGGCGCCGGCGATGGGCGGTGGTGGCAGAACGGGAGCAGAGGGGAAGCACGCGTGACAGAGGAGGAAGAAGGCAGACAGGTGTCAGAAGGACCCGTTTGTAATTTCCTAAAAAGTTCAGGGACCCCTCTGCAAACTAAAATTTCCCACTGCTACAAAATCCTAATGAGAAAAATGTCTAAAGCAAAGTAGTAGGGAATTTCAAATACTACAAGAATGCTTTAGAGTTCAAGTTCAAAATCTCAAAGGATACAATTTTATTTTAAACTTTTGAACACAACTCAATTTATAAACTTTTTGTTATAATTCAAACAAAATGCTTTAATGTTTAGGGTCTTTTTGTAAGATTGCCTGCAGCAATCATTACTAGTCCTTTTTACATTTTAGACCTTAAGTAAAACTGAGTTTTACTTTTATCTCTCAACCATTTTACATGTAAACCCTTATACCTTTGTGTTAATTACACCTAAGTCCTTAGTTTCCAATAAAAGTCTATCTTTCTTAGGTTTATTTAACTTTTGCACTTTTCTTTTCTATAATCATTTAGGTTACCACTTAAGAGTACTTTTACACAATTACACTCAAGTACTTACATAATTCCTAAATTACAATTATACCCCTAGTGCTTTGTACAATGTATATACACTATATCATGCATACATATAACACATCCAAACTTAGTATCCCATTGTCTAACTACCTGGATATTACAATGCAGAACTGGACAAACTCATGTTTTGGGGCATTCCGAACCGTTTGTTTACTGCACGAAAGTCGATGTAAAGCTTGCCGAACTAGCGCCATTAACGCACAAGTTCATTAAACAATGTCGCGTCAGAATTTTTCACAACGAATGCACCCGATCCACTCCATTGGACCCAAAACTCATGTTTTGGGGTGTTTCGGACCGTTTCATTAAGGCACGAAAGTCGATGCAATACTGGCCGAACTGGAGGTATTAACGCACAACTTTGCAAAACTAAGTCGCGTCAGAATTTTTCGCAGCGAACCAACCCTATCCAATCCATTAGTCCCAAAACTCATGTTTTTGGGTGTTCCGAACAATTTCGTTACTGCATGAAAGTCGATGCAAAAGTTGTCGTACTAGCGCCATTAACGAACAAGTTCGCTAAACGAAGTTGCGTCGAAATTTTTCGTAACGAACGCACCTGATCCACTCCATTGGACCGAAAACTCATGTTTTGGGGCGTTTCGTAATGTTTCGTTACTGCTCGAAAGTTGATGCAAAACTAGCCGAACTAGTGCCATTAACGCACAAGTTCGCTAAACAAAGTCGCGTCAGAATATTTCGCAACCAACGCACCTGATCCACTCCATTGGACCCAAGGGGCATTTTGTAACGTTTCGTTATTGCACGAAAGTCGATGCAAAACTGGCCAAACTGGAGCCATTAATGCACAAGTTCGCTAAACGAAGTTGCGTCGAAACTTTTCGCAATGAATGCACCTAATCCACTCCATTGGACCTAAAACTCATGTTTTGGGGCGTTTCGTTACTGCACAAAATTCGACGCAAAACTGGCCGAACTGGTGCCATTAATGCACAAGTTCGCTAAACAAAGTCGCGTCAGAACTTTTCGGAACGAACGCGCCCGTATCCACTCCATTCACTACAGGAAAAACCGCAACTTCCGACGGCTAAACCGTCGGAAGTTAGCGCTGAACCGTCGGAAGTTAAGTAACTTCCGACGGTTTAGAGCTAAGCCGTCGGAAGTCTGTTGGACGGCTGTAAGGCGTCGGAAATTTTAAACTTCCGACGGCTTAGAACAAAACCGTCGGAAGTTTCTCAAACTTCCGACGGCTTCAGCCTGGCAAACGGCAGCTGACGTCCGTTTGTTAACTTCCGACGGTTTGCCTGGCCGTCGGAAGTTTGAGACGTCTAACTTCCGTCGGAAGTTAAGCTCATCCAGCAAACAGAGCAGTTTAGAGCCCCAAAAGCAACCACAAGCATTATATACAATCAAATTTCATCCACAATTATAATTCACCATCCACAATTATAATTCACGATCAGAAATTGCATGCAAGTACACAATTCATATATCCACATACGTAAAGTTCAGAGGTTCATAATTAAAGTTCAAAAACTTCATACAAGTTCGATGAAATTTGGCCGCCTCCATCACCTGGTTCATACAACTTCATACAAATTCATAGAACAACAATGTTTCACTTAAGTTTGGTCGTCTCCATCACCTGGTTGAACTGATCCGCCACTTCCAATGAATTGATCCGCCCAATTCGATGTTGGATGAACGTGTGAGTCTCCCGGTGCCGCAAGGTTAGGTGGTGGGGTGTGAAAAGGCTATAAAAGATAAATGGACAAGATTAGTTTGAAAGATAACTAATTGGATAATATTTATTTAGAGTGACCATATTTTGCAATGACTATGAACTAACATTTGAATCATTGACTATCATACCTGAGGTGAAGCTGATGGCCAACCGGCCTGTGCAAAAGGTGGAGGTACCAGTGGTGGCACTTGTATATTCTGTTGGCTCGCTATTTGCTGAAAGATCAAATTTGTCAGCAAGAATGTAACTTAACCTAAGTTTTAACAATTAAGATTTACCTGCAGTATTGCATTCTGTTGTGCAAGTTGAGCTTGGAACCACTGCTGCTGTAGCTCCTGTTGTCTTACTCTTTCACGCAGCCTTACAACCTCCGCGCTGTCGTCGCCACTACTTGTGCTGCGACTTGCTGACCGCGACGATCCTGCTCTTTGACGCGACGGCACCTGACTCGAGTCAATGACTTTTTCGAATAATGGATACCTACAAATAGATTGAAATTTAGATATACCAGACTTGCTGAAAGATCAAATTAGATTGAAATTTAAAGAAATCTAACCGGCCATGAGGTTTTCCACCACTACTGTAAACGGCCTCAGGATCAATAGGCGCGTTTCTCCAATCATAACCCTCTCCATGGCGAGCAACTCTGGGTTTGCACGCACCCTTTCCATGCATCAGTATCAGACGGGTGCACCATCAACTCTGGGTTTGCACGCACCCTCTCTTTGTGCCATCTCATGTGCTTAGCAGTATTCTTTGATAAAAACAACCGCTTCAACCGAGGCATAAGAGGCATGTAGCGAAGTTGCTTTTGTGCTATCTCTGTAGTCACCTTTTCACCATCTTCATTTACAACCTCCACAAACCTCGATTCTTGACACTTTCGACACTTCTTCAAATCTATATCATTTTTCCAAAACAGCATACAATTATTTGGACAAACATCTATCTTTTTGTAGTCCATACCAAGCCCAGACAACAATTTCCTTGACTGGTAGACATCTTTAGGCATCTTGTGATTTGCCGGAAGTATATCACCAATCAAATTCAAGATCATATTGTAACAATTGTGAGATAATGTGAATTTGGACTTAATAGCCATGAGTCGAGTCACGAAAGCAAGGACAGTCACTTTTGTGTGCTCGTGCAACGGCTCTTCTGAAGCTTTAAGGAGCTCGAAAAATTTTTTAGCCTCCGACGTGGGTGGATCCTCAGTCTCGGATGGGAGCTCCATATCTTCCCCTAAATCACGAAGCATCTCATCCATTCTATCATACTCTCCATTATCATTACTTAGAACTTGTGGTGATGTCGGCACTTCTAATGGTATTGGGACTTCTGGTGCATTCTGAGGAGGTAAAGCTTCACCGTGATACACCCACACCTCATAGTTAGGCATGAAACCATATTTTATTAGATGTGAGGATAAAACTTTCCTAGTCTGACAATGGCAAATACGGCAACGGCTACATGGGCATCTCACATCATTTCCATTCTTTGACATAGCAAAAGCATGCTTAACAAATTCCTCCGTATTAGCTATCCATTTATTCGACAAATTAGGCCAATCTTCGTACATCCATCGTCGATCCTCACCCATACTTTAAGTTAAATAATTGCAAAGTTAGAATTGCAAAGTTAGAATATTTTCTTTAACTTCCGACGGTGCTGCACTAACCTGGACGGCGGGGGGTCGGGCGGCGACGGGCCGGGCGGAGCAGCCGGGCGGCGACGGGGCCGGGTGGCGCGGCCGGGCTGCGGCGGCGGGAACAGGAGGCGGCGCGACCCGGGGGGCGGCGGGGACGGGCGGCAGCGCGGCACGGACGGCGGCGGGGACGGCAGCGCAGCACAGACGGCGGCGGGAACGGGCGGCGGCGCGGCGGGGCGGTGGCGGGAACGAGCGGCGGCGCGGCACGGACGGCGGCGCGGCGGCGGGAACGGGCGGCAGCGAGGCACGGACGGCGGCGCGGCGGCGGGAACGGGCGGCAATGCGGCGGGGCGGCGGCAGGTGGCGCGGGGCAGCGCGGCGCGGCGCGGCGGGCGGCGCGGGAGGCGGGCGGCCCGGCCGGGGGGCGGCGCGGACGGGCGGCGGCGCGGGAGGCCGGGCGGCCGCGCGGCCCGGGGGCGGAGGCGGGAGCAGACGGGGGATGGCGCGGCGGGCGGCCCGGGCGGCGGCGCGGGGGGCGGCGCGGACGGGCGGCGGCGCGGGAGGCCGGGCGGCCGCGCGGCCCGGGGGCGGAGGCGGGCGCGGACGGGGGACGGCGCGGCGGGCGGGAACGGGCGGCAATGCGGCGGGGCGGCGGCAGGTGGAGCGGGGCAGCGCGGCGCGGCTCGGCGGGCGGCGCGGGAGGTGGGCGGCCCGGCCGGGGGGCGGCGCGGACGGGCGGCGGCGCGGGAGGCCGGGCGGCCGCGCGGCCCGGGGGCGGAGGCGGGCGCGGACGGGGGACGGCGTGGCGGGCGGCCCGGGCGGCGGCGCCGGGGGCGGCGCGGACGGGCGGCGGCGCGGGAGGCCGGGCGGCCGCGCGGCCCGGGGGCGGAGGCGGGCGCGGACGGGGGACGGCGCGGCGGGCGGCCCGGGCGGCGGCGCGGGGGGCGGCGCGGACGGGCGGCGGCGCGGGAGGCCGGGCGGCCGCGGGGCCCGGGGGCGGAGGCGGGCGCGCACGCGGGGCGGCGCGGCGGGCGGCGGCGCGGGAGGCCGGGCGGCCGCGTGGCCCCGGGCGGAGGCGGCGGCGCGGGGCGGACGGGGCCCGGGGCGGCGCGGACGGGCGGCGGCGGGGACGGGCGGCGGAGCGGCGGCGGGAGTTGAGATTTGGGGAAAAATGAGGAGAGCAGGAGATAACGCGAGCCCGGCCCGGGTGTAACGGCGTGGCACCTAACTTCCGACGGCACGCCCTAAGCCGTCGGAAGTTCCTTAACTTCCGACGGTTTGCTCTGCGGCCGTCGGAAGTTAGTAAACTTCCGACGGCTCTCTTGATAGCCGTCGGAAGTTAATTAACTTCCGACGGGGCCGTCGAAATTTTATTCTGGCCGTTGGAAGTTAGCCGTTTTCCTGTAGTGATTGGACCAAAAAGTCATGTTTTGGGGCGTTTCGGAACGTTTCGTTACTGCACGAAATTCGATGCAAAACTGGCCGCACTAGCGCCATTAACCCCCAAGTTCGCTAAACGTAGTTGCGTCGGCATTTTTCGCAACAAACGCACCTGATCCACTGCATTCGACCCAAAACTCATGTTTTAGGGCGTTTGGTAACGTTTCGTTACTGCAAGAAAATGATACAAAACTTGCCGAACTGGTGCCACTAACTCACACGTTCGGTAAACAAAGTTGCGTCGAAATTTTTCGCAACGAACGCACCCGATCCACTCCATTGGACCAAAACTCATGTTCTGGGGCGTTCTGGACCGTTTCATTACTGCACGAAAGTCGATGCAAAAGTTGCCGAACTAGCGCCATTAACACAAGTTCGCTAAATGAAGTTGCGTCAAAATTTTTAGTAACGAACGAATCTGATCCACTCCATTGGACCGAAAACTCATATTTTGGGACGTTTCGTAACGTTTCGTTACTACACAAAAGTCGATGCAAAGCTGGCCGAACTGGTGCCAGTAACACACAAGTTCGCTAAACGAAGTGGCGTCAAAATTTTGGCAACGAACGGACATGATCCACTCCATTGGACCCCGAACTCATGTTTTGGTGCGTTTCGTAATGTTTCATTACTGCACGAAAATCAATACAAAACTGGCCGAACTGGTGCCACTAATGCACAAGTTCGCTAAACAAAGTCGCGTCAAAATTTTTCGCAACGAACGCACCCGATCCACTACATTGGACCCAAAACTTATGTTTTGGGGCGTTTCGGACTGTTTCTTTACTGCACGAAAATCGATGCAAAACTGGACAAACTGGTGGCATTAACGCACAAGTTCGCTAAATAATGTCGCGTCAGAATTTTTCGCAACGAACGCACCCGATCCAATCCATTAGTCGCAAAACTCATGTTTTGGGGCATTCCGAACCGTTTCGTTACTACACGAAAGTCGATGCAAAACTTGCCGAACAACTGCCATTAATGCACAATTTCGTTAAACAATGTTGCGTCAGAATTTTTCACAACGAATGCACCCGATCCACTCCATTGGACCCAAAACTCATGTATTGGGGCGTTTCGAACTGTTTCGTTACTGCACGAAAGTCGATGCAAAACTGGTCGAACTGGTGGCATTAACACACAACTTCGCAAAATAAAGTCGCGTCAAAATTTTTCGCAGCGAACGCACCCGATCCAATCCATTAGTCCCAAAACTCATGTTTTGGGGTGTTCCGAACCGTTTCGTTACTGCACGAAAGTCGATGCAAAAGTTACCGAACTAGCGCCATTAACAAACAAGTTCGCTAAATGAAGTTGCGTCGAAATTTTTCGTAACGAACGCACCTGATCCACTCCATTGGACCGAAAACTCATGTTTTGGGGCGTTTCATAATGTTTCGTTACTGCATGAAAGTTGATGCAAAATTGGCCGAACTGGTGCCATTAACGCACAAATTCGCTAAACAAAGTCGCGTCAGAATTTTTCGCAACAAACGCACCCGATGCACTCGATTGGACCCTAGGGGCGTTTCAGACCGTTTTGTTACTGCACGAAAGTCGATGCAAAACTGGCCGAACTGGTGGCATTAACGCACAACTTCGCAAAACAAAGTCGCGTCAGAATTTTTCGCAACGAACGCACCCTATCCACTCCGTTGGACCCAAAAGTCATATTTTGAGGCGTTTCGGAACGTTTCGTTACTCCACAAAAGTCAATGGCAAACTAGCCGAACTAGCGCCATTAACGCTCAAGTTCGCTAAACGAAGTTGCGTCGGTATTTTTCGCAACGAACGCACCTGATCCACTGCATTCAACCCAAAACTCATGTTTTGGGGCGTTCCGGACCGTTTCGTTACTGCACGAAAGTCGATGCCAAACTGGCCGAACTAGCGCTATTAACGCCCAAGTTCGCTAAACGAAGTGGCGTCGAAATTTTTCGCAACGAACGCACATGATCCACTACATTGGACCCAGAACTCATGTTTTGGTGCGTTTGGTATCGTTTCGTTATTGCACGAAAGCCGATACAAAACTGGCCGAACTGGTGCCACTAATGAACAAGTTCGTAAACATAGTGACATTGAAATTTTTGACAACGAATGCACCTGATCCACTCCATTGGATCCAAAACTCATGTTTTGGGGCGTTTTGGACCGTTTCGTTACTGCACGAAAGTCGCTGCAAAACTGGCTGAATTGGTTGCATTAACACACAAGTTCTCTAAACAAATTCGCGTTAGAATTTTCCGCAACGAACGCGCCCGATCCAATCCATTAGTCCCAAAATTCATGTTTTGGGGTGTTCCAGACCGTTTCGTTACTGCACAAAAGTCGATGCAAAACTTGCCGAACTAGCGACATTAACGCAAGTTCGCTAAACGAAGTTGCGTCGAAATTTTTCGTAACGACCGCACCTGATCCACTCCATTGGACCGAAAACTCAGGTTTTGGAGCGTTTCGTAACGTTTCGTTACTGCTCGAAAGTCGATGCAAAACTAGCGGAACTGGTGCCATTAACGCACAAGTTCGCTAAACAAAGTCGCGTCAGAATTTTTCGCAACCAACGCACACGATCCACTCCACTGGACCTAAGGAGCGTTTCGGACCGTTTCGTTACAGCACAAAAGTCGATGCAAAACTGGCCGAACTAGTGCAATTAACGCCCCAGTTCGCTAAATGAAGTTGCGCCGAAATTTTTCGTAGCGAACGCACCTCTAGCCGAACTGGTGCCATTAACGCACAAGTTCGCTAAAGAATGTCGTGTCAGAATTTTCGCAACCAACGCTCCCGATCCACTCCATTGGAACCAAGGGGCATTTCGGACTGTTTCGTTACAGCACGAAAGTTGATGCAAAACTGGCTGAACTAGCCATTAACGGCCAAGTTCGCTAAATGAAGTTGCGCCGAAATTTTTCATAACGAACGCACCTGATCCACTCCATTGGACCGAAAACTCATGTTTTGTGGCGTTTCGTAATGTTTCATTACTGCACCAAAGTCGATGCCAAACTGGCCGAACTGGTACCATTAACGCACAAGTTCGCTAGACAAGGTCACGTCAGAATTTTTTGGAACGAACGCACCCGATCCACTCCATTGGACCCAAGGGGCGTTTCGGACCATTTCGTTACTGCACGAAAGTCGATGCAAAATTGGCCAAACTAGCGCCATTAATGCCCAAGTTCGCTGAATGAAGTTGCATCAAAATTTTTCAAAACAAACGCACTTGATCCACTCCATTGGACCCAAAACTCATATTTTGGGGCGTGTCGTTACGTTTCGTTACTGCACGAAAGTCGATGCAAAACTGGCCGAATTGGTGCTATTAACGCACAAGTTCGCTAAACAAAGTCGCGTCAGAATTTTTCGCAACGAACGCACCCGATCCACTCCATTGGACCCAAAACTCATGTTTTGGAGCATTCCGAACCGTTTCGTTACAGCACGAAAGTCGATGCAAAACATGCTGAACTGGCGGTATTAACGCACAAGTTCGCTAAATGAAGTGGCGTCGAAATTTTTCGCAACAAACGCACGTGATCCACTCCATTGGACCTAGAACTCATGTTTTGGGGCGTTTGGTAACGTTTCGTTACTACACAAAAGTCAAAACAAACTTGCCGAACTAGTGCCACTAGCGCCCAAGTTCGCTAAACAAAGTGGCGTTGAAATTTTTCGCAACGAAAACACATGATCCACTCCATTGGACAAAGAACTCATGTTTTGGGGCGTTTTGAACCGTTTCGTTACTGTAGGAAAGTTGATGCAAAACTGGCCGAACTGGTGCCATTAACGCACAAGTTCGCTAAATAAAGTCGCGTCAGAATTTTTCGCAACGAACGCACCCGATCCACTCCATTGACCAAAAACTCATGTTTTGGGGCGTTCCGGACCGTTTCCTTACTACACGAAAGTCGATGCAAAACTGGCTGAACTGGTGCCATTAACGCAAAAGTTCGCTAAACAACGTCGCGTCCAATTTTTTCACAACGAACGCACCCGATCCAATCCATTAGACCCGAAACTCATATTTTGGGGCGTTCCGAACCATTTCGTTACTACACGAAAGTCGATGCAAAACTTGCCGAAGTAGCGCCATAAACACACAAATTCGCTAAATGAAGTTGCGTCGAAATTTTTCGCAATGAACACACCCGATCCACTCCATTAGACCCAAAACTCATGTTTGGGGGCGTTTCGGCCCATTTCGTTACTGCTCAAAAGTCGATGCAAAACTGGCAGAACTTGTGGCATTAACGCACAAGTTCGCTAAACAAAGTCGCGTCATAAAATTTCGCAACGTACGCACCCGATCCACTCCATTGGACCCAAAACTTATATTTTGGGACGTTTCAGACCGTTTCGTTACTGCACGAAAATCGATGCAAAACTGGCCGAACTAGCGCCATTAAATCCTCAAGTTCGCTAAACAAAATTGCGTCGTCATTCTTCGCAACGAACGCACCTGATACAGTCCATTCGACCCAAAACTCATGTTTGGGGCGTTCCGGACCGCTCCGTTACTACACGAAAGTTGATGCAAAACTGGCCGAACTGGCCCTATTAACGCACAAGTTCGCTAAACGAATTGGCGTCAAAATTTTTCGCAACGAAAACACATGATGCACTCCATTGGACCCAGAACTCATGTTTTGGGGCGTTTTGAACCGTTTCGTTACTGTAGGATAGTCGATGCAAAACTGGCCGAACTGGTGCTATTAACGCACAAGTTCGCTAAACAAAGTCGCGTCAGAATTTTTCACAATAAATGCGCCCGATGCACTCCGTTGGACCCAAAAGTCATGTTTTGGGGCTTTGCAGAACATTTTGTTACTGCACGAAAGTCAATACAAAACTTGCCGGACTAGCGCCATTAACGACCAAGATCGCAAAACGAAGTTGCATCGGTATTTTTTGCAACGAACGCACCTGATCCACTCCATTCGACCCAGAGCTCAAGTTTTGGGGCGTTTCGGACCGTTTCGTTAGTGCACAAAAGTCGATGCAAAACTGGTCGAACTAAAGCTATTAACGCCCAAGTTCGCAAAATGAAGTTGCGTCGAAATGTTTCGCACTGAACGCACCTGATCCACTCCATTGAACCCAAAACTCATATTTTGGGGCGTTTTGTAACGTTTCGTTACTACACAAAAGTTGATGCAAAACTGGCCGAACTGGTGCCATTAACGCACAAGTTCACTAAATAAAGTCGCGTTAGAATTTTTTTGCAACGAACGCACCCGATCCACTCCATTGGACCCAAGGGGCATTTCGGACCATTCTGTTACTGCACGAAAGTCGATGCAAAACTAGCCAAACTGGAGCCATTAACGCACAACTTCGCTAAACGAAGTTGCGTCGAAATTTTTTGCAACGAACGCAGCTGATCCTCTTTATTGGACCCAAAACTCATGATTTGGGGCGTTTCGTTACGTTTTGTTACTGCACGAAAGTCGATGCAAAACTGGATGAACTGGCGCTATTCACGCGCAAGTTCTCTAAACAAAGTGGCATTGAAATTTCTCACAACGAAAACACATGATCCACTCCATTGGAACCAGAACTCATGTTTTGGGGTGTTTTGAACTGTTTCGTTATTGTAGCAAAGTCGATGCAAAGCTGGCCGAACTGGTGCCATTAATGTACAAGTTCGCTAAACAAAGTGGCGTCAGAATTTTTCACAATGAACGCGCCCGATCCACTCCGTTGGACCCAAAAGTCATGTTTTGGGGCATTTCGGAACGTTTCGTTACTGCACAAAAGTCGATGCAAAACAGGCCGAACTAGCGCCATTAACCCCCAAGTTCGCTAAACGTAATTGTGTCGGCATTTTTCGCAACGAACGCACCTGATCCACTCCATTCGACCCAAAACTCATGTTTTAGGGCGTTTGGTAATGTTTCGTTACTGCACCAAAGTTGATACAAAACTGGCCGAACTGGTGCCACAATGCACAAGTTCGCTAAACAAAGTCGCGTCAAAATTTTTCGCAACGAACGCACCCGATCCACTCCATTGGACCCAAAACTCATGTTCTGGGGCGTTCTGGACCGTTTTGTTACTGCACGAAAGTCGGTGCAAAACTGGCCGAACTAGCGCCATTAACGCCTAAGTTTGCTAAACGAACTTGCATCAAAATTTTTCAAAACGAATGCACCTGATCCACTCCATTGGACCCTAAACTCATGTTTGGGCGTTTTTGACCGTTTCGTTACTGCACGAAAGTCGATAAAAATTTGCTAAACTCGAGCCATTAACGCAAGTTCGCTAAACGAAGTTGCAACAAAATTTTTCGTAACGAACGCACCTAATCCACTCAATTGGACCGAAAACTCATCTTTTGGGGCGTTTTGTAATGTGTCATTACTGCACGAAAGTCGATGCAAAACTAGCCGAACTGGCGCTATTAACGCACAAGTTTGCTAAACGAAGTGGCGTCGAAATTTTTCACAACGAACGCACATGATCCACTCCAATGGACCCAGGACTCATGTTTTGGGGCGTTTGGTAACGTTTCGTAACTGCACGAAAACCGATAATAAACTGGCCGAACTGGTGCCACTGACGCACAAGTTCGCTAAACAAAGTCGCATTGAAATTTTTCCAACGAACGGACCCGAACTGATGCCATTAATGCCTTTAATGCACAAGTTCGCTAAACTAAGTCGCGTCAGAATTTTTCGCAACAAACACGCCCGATCCACTCCGCTGTAACAAAAAGTCATGTTTTGGGGCATTTCGTAACGTTTCGTTACTGCACGAAAGTCAATACAAAACTGGCTGAACTGGTGCCACTAACGCACAAATTCCGTAAACAAAGTCGCGTCAAAATTTTACGCAACAAACGTACTCGATCCAATCCATTAGTCCCAAAACTCATGTTTTTGGGTGTTCCGATCTGTTTCGTTACTGCACGAAAGTCGATGCAAAAGTTGCCGAACTAGCACCATTAACGAACAAGTTCGCTAAACGAAGTTGCGTCGAAATTTTTCGTAACGAATGCACCTGATCCACTCCATTGGACCAAAAACTCATGTTTTGGGGCGTTTTGTAACGTTTCGTTACTACACGAAAGTCGATGCAAAACTGGCCGAACTGGAGCCATTAACGCACAAGTTTGCCTAACAAAGTCGCGTTAGAATTTTTCGCAACGAACGCACCCGATCCACTCCATTGGACCCAAGGGGCGTTTCGAACCGTTTCGTTACTGCACGTAAGTCGATGCACAACTGGCCGAACAAGCACCATTAACGCACAAGTTTGCTAAATGAAGTTTTGTCGAAACTTTTCGCAATGAACGCACATGATCCACTCCATTGGAGCTAAAACTCATGTTTTGGGGCGTTTCGTTACGCTTTGTTACTGCACAAAATTCGATGCAAAACTGGCCGAACTGGTGCCATTAATGCACAAGTTCGCTAAACAAAGTCGCGTCAGAATTTTTTGCAGCGAACGCGCCCGATCCACTCCGTTGGTGTCGGTGTTTAACCGGCTGCCCACCGCGGGGTATACCCAAGGTGGTAAGTTTTGGGGTGAGGGGACGCCGAGATCAGGAACTCGAAGGTGCAAGGAACACAAGACTTAGACAGGTTCGGGCCGCACGGAGCGTAACACCCTACGTCCTGTATGGTTTGTATTGCCTTCTGTATTGAACGACCTAATGATCTCTCTCTTTTAGGGGGGTCCCTGACCTCCCTTATATATCCGAGAGGCCAGGGTTACAAAGATGCTAACCAACCCCCTCCGAGGGATCACACCCAAACTGATCTCGAGTAGATCCTCTCTGTGTTGGTTAGCTCTATCTCCTATTTAAGCGGGACAAACAAGAGATAAACCAGATGAATAAGAGATAAGACGGACTTAATCTCTTAGACCTCGTAACGTGCCCAGCCCGGTGGCCCCGGGTCTGACAAGCCCCCGAGCTCTTCGTAGCTGAGCACTGCAGGCTTATCGAGTACTTTCGAAGCAGTCTTCGACTTCTTTCTGACGATTCGTCCTGAAGTCCTTCTTCGAGTACTTGCTTGGCTGCATCGAAGCTATGAGGTGCTCATGCCCCGAATTTTATTTCCGATATGGCGTGCGATTGCAAAATCGCACTCCATATGGAGCAGCCCCCGAGCCTTAGGTTGAATCGGAGAATCAGGCTGGGGATCCCGTTTGTCAGTAGTCTTTCTTACCCTTCAAAGAAATTTGAAAAATAAGTAGTCGATGCCACGTACCCCGCAGCCCCCGAGCCTTGAATCCAAATCCCACAGAGTTTGGAAATAAGGGTCCAAGAATCGTGGCATACAGACTAACCAATGGCACGTTAATGAGGAAAACGAAGGGACGGTACAAATGATGTAACTAGACCAAAGATTCGAAAAACCCCTTTTTCCGGGCTTATTAGCCCTGAAAAAATGATTAATCAAATATGCGATCTAATCAAATCACCAAATGACCCCTCATCTTCGGAATAGTCCATGAAACGACGCTTGACCTTCAAAGCAGTAATTTTCCCCCACTCCGCTGGTTATTTAACCCCGCGATAACTGGAGGGAAAAACCACGCTTTCAATCTGCATTCCATCGAGAACCACCAAATTCCCCAATCCAAACCACGCGCCGCCGCCTTTCCCCAAGAAGAGCTCCCACCCCGACCTCCTCGCCCCTCTCCCCGCAGCCCCCGAGCATCTCGTGGCCGGCGCATCGGAGATGACGTCCAAAAAGTCTGAGATCGAGGGAGTGAAGAAGGATGCGGAGCCATCAACCGCGGAGTGGACACACAGTAAGTGCTCTCTCAACAATCTGAAAAAACTTGTTTTCGAGGGGTTGCTGCAAGAGAAAAATCTCGTCAACTGGCGCCCCTCTTTCCGTGAACCGTTCCCCATGGAGAATGTCGACGAAATCGTCACATTCTACCATTTTGCCGAACGGGGATTGGCCCTCCCCACTTGTTCTTTCTTCCGCGGCCTTCTTTACTACTACGGGCTTGAGCTCCATCACCTCAACCCGAATTCCATCTGCCACATCTCCATTGAGCCCCACTGGGATCTATTCCGCTTCCTTTTCCGCTTGAAACCCCAACCGACCACGAAAAAACTCGCTGTGGTAGGGGGCGCCGGCATCCCACTGCGACAGCAGGCCGGCGAAAAATACCTTGCATATAAATTCCCCTCCAACCTTCCTGGGTGGAAATCCCTCTGGTTCTACATCGAGAATCATGCTCCCCCCTGCCGACGAAGTCGAGCAAACCGCCCGTGGTGAGGGGGGAATGGAATCTTGAACCCTCCGGTATGGAAATGATCCAAGTCAAGGAGCTGCTGGAGGCCATCGACGCACTGAAGAAGGAGGGGGTGACCGGCGCCTCCGTCATGCTCTCCTTTTACAAGCGCCGCGTCCAACCCATCCAACAGAGATGTTGCCTGGGCTTCGAGTACACCGGCCCTGCTGACCCTTCTCGCATGTGCACAGAAGAGGTGCCAGATGAAGTCGCGCTCCAGCGGGTTCAGCGGGTGCTGCTGGACGTGAACACCGTGCCGTACGTGCCCACCCTGTACTCCGCGCAACATCCGCCCCCGCCGGTAAGTGCTCGACTTCTTGTTGCCGAAGAAATCGACTACTGCGCCGATACGGAACTGAGGGACTTTCCGCAGGGACACTCGAAACTGTACTGCAGCTACCCGCCGCAGCCGGACCTCCCCCGAGCGTATCACCTCCTTCCTTCTGCAGTTACGGCGGCCAAGAGAGCTCTCCTTGCTGCGATCCAGAGCCGCAACGATGCCACCGAACGCGGGGTCTCGCCAGCGGGGGAAGAAGCCGAGGGAGGCCCGCGCCCTGTTGCCGCCAAGGCGGTTCGCCATGCTGCAGTTCAAGGCAGCAGCGAGTCCACCGGGTGCGTGGGCTCGCAGGCGAGTGAAGGGACCGTGGAGGAACCGCACGGGGACAACTCCTCCGATCAGAGCGTGGAGTTGACCGACGTTCTGCCACCGGTGCCGAAGGGCCAGCGTCAGGTGCGCAAACGCAAGGCTCAAGAAGTCGAGTCCTCCAGGTACGGAATTTCTGTGTTGGCCAATTCCAAAGTTTCCATAGTGCTGAGAACTGACAGCGTCCCCTTGCAGCCTCCCTGCTCCGCCGCCCGGGACGGAGCCCGAAGGGGTGGAGGCGGGCCCTTCTGCCGCCACGACGGTGACCATCGCCGTGTCGGGGACCCCTCCATCGGCCGATCAGACCCCTCCGTCCGCGGCGGGCGTCCCCCGTCGGGCCTGGCGGGTGAAGAAGGCTGCCAAGAAGAAGTCGACACTGTGAGTTTTGCTTCGATCGCTTGAAAAGCTTGGCCGCGCCTGCGCGAATAACCATGTTGTCGATGTCGCCAGGGCTGCAAGTGCGGTGCAACTCCAGCTGGAACCGGGCAGGGCTGCGGCGCCTGCCTCAGCTGCAGCAGCCCCCGAGCCCTCGGCGCCTGGGGGACCTGTTCTCGCAGAGGCGGCCCCTGAAGCGGATGCGGGGCTCCCCGACTTGCCGCCTCCCGAGTCCCAACAAGGAGGAGCCGGGCCCGGTGGTGATGAACAAGTCGTGGCCCCGGGAGCGGATGCGGGGCTCCCCGACTCGCCGCCTCCCGGGTCCAGGCAAGAGGGAGCCGGGCCCGGTGGCGGGGAACAAGTCGTGGCCCCTGGTGCCGCTCCTACCAGTGGTGCAGGTACGCGCTTACCCGCCCGCGGCTTGGTGCCAGGGTCCGAGGGCAATATGGTGACTACGTCGTATGCTTGCAGGTGTCCAGCCGCCGCCGTCCGGGGATGCCGCCGGGCCCTCGGATAGTCCCCGTGAGGTGCTGAGGACCGGGCCAGGGTACCAGAACATCATCACCACTGACCTGGTGGATGATCTTCTGCTAACGGCCGAGAACCTGGAGACCTTCAAGAGCACCTTCAAGGAGTTATACAACTTCTCCATGGTAGTACTCACGTAAAGTTCCAGGTGTGTGCATTGGTGAGTTGTTTAGTACTCATTCTCTTCCTTTGGCGCAGCATGTGATTACCAAATCCCAGAAGAAGTCGGAGAAACTCCGCGCGGTTGTGAGCGACGCGCGGGAGTTAGGTGCCCTTCACAAGCGCATCTCCGAGGAGAAGATGAAGAACTGCTATCTGCAGCGCGAGCTGGACATGCTGAAGCAGGAAAGGACTCGAGAGACCTGGCTGCTCAAGAACGATCTGAAGAACCTTGAAGCGGCCAACTCCGAGCTCCACCAACGGGTCAAGGAGCAACAAGCAGAGTACCAGGAGCAGCTCAAGGCGGAAAAGAAGGCGCACCAAGGTAGGCCCCCGCTTCCCTCGAGTACTTTTCCTTAGTGATTTCACTTGCTTGCTGAAACATCTTCACCACAGAGCTTAGGAAAGTAATAAAACACAAAGAGGAGCTGCTTACTGACGTGAAGAATATGCTGTATCGTCGTACAGATGAAGTCGAAAGGCTGCAGAAGGTGATCGACGACACTGAACGGCAGTTCGTCGACTGCCTTCAGCAAGTCAAAACGCTGGGCGAGAGGGACGAGCAGCGGCGCAAGGAGCTGGAGGACCTCCAGGGAGCCGCCCAGGAACTGGTGGACATGGTGGACCCGCCCGAAGAAGGCGAGGCCGGCCCGCGGCCCCTGCTGGGACGGCTCCGTGAAGCCCCGAAAAAGATGCTCAAGTTCTTATCCGAAGCTCCAGTCGCTTGCGTAAGCAACGCCCTTGCGTACGTCAAGTCCTTCGTGCCGACCGCGCAGCTGAGCATCTTCGCGCAAGGGATGGCGGCGGACTGCTCGGACGAGCGGTTCGAGGAGTACCTGCAAGAGGCCCAACCTGTAGCAGAACAGATTGTACACAATGTACTGCAGGATTAGGGTGTATGAGACACTTAATCATTCTCTTATATAAATGTTTCCCTTGACATTTCTATGTATTTGCATGTCTTAGCTGAATTGGGATCCAGGCTTACGAGACTCAAGTAGAGACGCGTCCTTGGGTCAACGACCCGAAGGGCAGCTAGAATTCGTCTAACAGAGTAGCCACAACTCGATCGAGCGGGTCTAGACCTGTTAGGGAAGAACGCGAGCATCGTCGCGGGGGTGCCGTGCGTAGGGCGAAAAGTTAGGACTAGCTCGAGTGCGGCGACTCTGATTGTAGTCGAAAACGCTCGTGCTTATGAGCGTGCTCCGTAAGCTGGGTGAGACCCGGGGCGGACGGATCGAGCTTGTTAGGAGCAGGTGCGGGTCATTGCCACGTTTTGGCCATTCTTTTGGCAAAAACAGACTGTTCTGAGTGCAGCCACTCATGATGTAGTCGAGGTGGCTCTTTATGCGAGCCTTTCCAACGCGCTGTTTTTTAGCCAGTCGAGCGGATCAACTGAGTTGGACAAGGTGCGACTTCAGTCGCGTGCGACCACCTAAGGTCGTGGCGGAACTCGATATATCGAGGATTTTAGCCGGAGCGGATGGTTCGACAAAAATGAAGTCGATAAGTTGTGAATGTAGTCATAACTTTATTCACGACGAGTCAGCTTACACGAGAGTTTCGCCCGTGGCCGTGGCTGTTGTCGCCGGAGAAGGGAGTGTTCAACCCGAATATTGTGGCTCGAAGCCTCCAATATGAATCGAGGAAAGGAGATCTTCAAGCCCCCGGGGAATTCGGATATCACCGGGCATTTGCTTACGGGTAAAACTTACGCAGGTGTTGGACGTTCCAGGGAGTTTGGGATGTCCTGGCCTTCGGGGCCCTGTAGTCGATACGACCCTGGCCGTGTAACCTGCTTGACGACGAACGGGCCCTCCACCTTGAGTTGAGCTTGTGTAGGCCAGATTCGTCCTGGATACGACGCAAGACAAGTCGCCAACACTGAATGTCCGCTCCTTGACGTTGCGATCATGGTATCGGCGGATCCCCTGTAGGTACCGGGCTGACTGGACAAGAGCGGTGCAATGAGTTTCCTCTACAGAGTCGAGCTCTAACTGCCGCGCCTCGTCCGCCTCACCTTCATTGTACATTTCGACCCTCGGGGACTTCCACATGATATCGGCTGGTAGAATGGCTTCGGATCCATATACGAGGAAAAAGGTGTTTGGGCCTGTGGCTTTGGACGGCTAAGTCCGAAGCCCCCAGACTACATGCGGCAGCTCGTGTACCCATTTTCCTCCTTCTTGCTGTTCTCGTCATATAGCCGCTTCTTGAGGCCGTCGATTATCAGCCGTTCGCCCGCTCGACTTGTCCATTGGCCCGCGGGTGAGCAACTGAGACATACTTAACTTCGATGCAGGCATTCTCGCAGAATTCCCAGAACTGGTTGGCCGTGAAATTTGACCCCAAGTCCGTGATGATGGTGTTGGGGAAACCAAAACGGTACAGATATCTGAGATGAAATCAACAACCCGATCTGGCGTGAGTTTGGCGATTGGCTTGTACTCGATCCACTTCGTAAACTTGTCGATAGCCACCAGACGTGGGTAAAACCGCCTGGCGCCGTCGTGAAGGGCCCGATCATGTCGAAACTCCAACAAGCGAACGGCCAAGATGGCGGTATAGTGATGAGGCTATGGGCCGGAACATGTGTCTGTTTGCCGAAGAATTGACAATTTTGACACCTGCGCACGAGATCCTCCGCGTCGGTGACTGCGGTGGGCCACCAGAAACCAGCCCTGTACGCTTTCCCAACCAGCGTTCTTGATGCCGCATGGTTGCCGCAGACGCCTTCGTGAATCTCCCGCAGTATGTCGTGACCGTCTTCCTTCGTGACGCACTTCATGAGAACTCCTGACCGAACGCCACGCCTGTAGAGCTTGCCTTTGACCAGGGCGAAGCCCTTGCTCCTTCGCGAGATGCGTGCCGCTTCTGCGCTCTTGGCGTCGATTCCCGCTGGTAGCCGTTGGTCTTGAATGAAGTCGATAAAGGCCGCTCGCCAATCCTCCCCCAGCATCAGAACCTCTCGGTCGGGTTGTTGGGGACCCGAGTCGATGGTTACGGCGGAGAAGGCTTGATGGATGGCTGAGCGAGCTCCTGGACGAAGACTCCCGGTGGACTTGAGCGCGTGTTGACCCCAGTTTGGACAGGATATCTGCACCAACGTTGTGTTCTCGTAGCACATGGTGGACCTCCAAGCCGGAGAACTTGCTTTCCAGCTTGCGCACTTCCTGAACGTATGCCTCCATCGTCTCCTTGTTGCAATCCCATTCCTTATTTACCTGCTGAACGACAGAAGAGAGTCGCCATATACAAGTAGTCGCTTGATCCCTAGTGATATCGCCAAATGAAGCCCGTGAAGCAAGGCTTCATACTCGGCTTCATTGTTGGATACCGCCCACAGGATCTGAAGGACGTATTTCAACTGCTCACCTCGTGGGGAGATAAGCAAGACACCAGCACCCCCGCCGTCGAGCTTGAGGGATCCATCAAAGTACATGGTCCAGTGCTCTGGCTTGTCCACTGGGGTTGGGACTTGATTCTCCCTCCATTCAGCCATGAAGTCGACTAGAGCCTGTGACTTGATTGCAGTGCGTGGCTTGAAGTCGATTGACAGAGCCCCCAGTTCCACTGCCCACTTAGATATGCGTCCCGTGGCATCTTGATTATGAAGAATATCCGCCAGCGGGAAATCCGTAACCACAGTGATCTTGTAGTCGTCGAAGTAATGGCGCAACTTCCTTGATGTGATTAAAATTGCATATAAGAGCTTTTTGAACTGCTGGGGTACCGTACCTTTGATTCGGAGAGGACCTCGCTGACGAAGTAGACGGGCCTCTGCACTCCAATGCATGGCCTTCTTCGCCTCGCTCGACTACAATAGCGCTGCTGACAACATGGGTTGTTGCCGCAATGTAGAGTAGTAGGTCCTCTTCTGGTAGCGGAGCGGTGAGGATCGGAGGCGACTGGAGATGAGTTTTCAGGTCTTGTAGGGCCCGCTCGGCCTCCTCCGTCCATTGGAATCTGTCTTGGCGTTTTAGGAGCTTGAAGAAAGGTAGTCCTCTCTCCCCGAGTCGGGAGATGAACCTGTTTCAAGGCCGCCATACAACCTGTCAGCTTCTGCACATCCTTGACTGTGGCCGGAGCCTCCATGTCAGTGAATGGCCGTGATCTTTACAGGGTTGGCTTCGATGCCCCGGTTGCTAACAATGAACCCGAGCAGTTTCCCTGAAGGTACTCCGAAAACGCATTTGGTGGGATTGAGTTTCCACCGATATCTGCGTAGACTGCTAAAAGTTTCTTCCAGATCTGTGATCAAGTTATCGGACTCCCTGGTTTTGATGACCACGTCGTCCACGTAGGCCTCGACGTTCCGGTGCAGCTGATCCGCAAAAACCATCTGGATCGCGGGTTTGGTAAGTTGCTCCCGCATTCTTCAACCCGAAGGACATTGTTTTGTAAGCGTAGGTCCCGTACGGGGTGATGAAGGCAGTCTTGATTTGGGTCCTCTCCTTTAAGCGCGATCTGGTGATAGCCTGAGTAACAATCAAGGAAACAAAGAAGGACGCAGCCGGCTGTTGAGTCGACAACTTGGTCAATACGGGCAGCCCAAATGATCTTTTGGGCAATGCTTGTTGAGATCAGTGTAGTCGACACACATTCTCCATTCATTATTTTTTTTCTTTACAAGAACGGGATTCGCTACCCCACTCTGGATGGATTACTTCTTTAATGAATCCAGCCGCGAGAAGTTTAGCGATCTCTCGTTTGATGGCCTCACGCTTGTCGTGGGCAAACCTCCGGAGGCGTTGCTTTTTGGGCGTGGCCTTCGGGTTCTACATTCAAAGCATGCTCGATCAACTCCCTGGGCACCCCTGGCATGTCCGCAGGTTTCCATGCGAATATGTCTCGGTTAGCCCGAAGAAAGCTGACGAGCGCGAGTTCCTATTTGTCGCCTAAGCCCGCGCCAATGACGGCGGTCTTAGACGGATCTCCCTCCTGGAGCTGGATCGACTTGAGGGCACGCCATCAGTCGACTGGATGCTCGACTTGCTGGCCCTTCTTGGAGGGAATTTCCAGCCCAGACTGGGAAAGCTGCTGCGCGGCCGCGAGTACTTCTCCCGAAGCATCTGGCACACGAGTAGTCGAAGCATATTGGATCGCCTCCTGGTTGCAGTCATATGACTTCTTCAAGTCGCACGGAGGGTGAGCACTCCACCGAGTCCTGGCATCTTAAGAAGCAGATAAACATAGTGCGGCACTGCCATGAACTTAGCTAGTGCCGGACGACCCAATATTGCATGGTAAGAGGAATCAAAAGTAGCCACCTCAAACTTGATAAACTCGGTACGATAATTCTCCCGCGTGCCAAAGGTGACTGGGAGGACCACCGTGCCAAGCGGGTGCGCCGCATTACCTGGGACGATCCCGTAGAAGGGAGACTTGCTGGGCACCAGCATATCCTTGAATCCAGGCCCATCTTTTTCAAAGTACTGACGAAGATGAGATTGAGCCCGCTTCCGCCATCGATGAGGACCTTGGTGAGCTTGACCTCCGCCACCACGGGATCCAGAACCAATGGGAACTTACCGGGCTCCGAAAGCTCGTCCATTGATCGTCCGAGAGAACGAGATGGGGACCTCCGACCAACGGAGCGGCCGTGGGTACCCCGGCTCGACGGACAAGATCTCACGAAGAAGCAGCTTCTGGTCCCTCCTGGAACCGAAATCCTCATCGCCGCCGAAGATAACATTGACGACCTTCGAGGCATCCTGAAACTTCGGATTACGCCCCTGGTCGTCTATGATCGTCATCCTCGGGTTCTTTGTCGCAGGCTTCTTATTCTTCTTTCCACCACCGGTGTTTACTAACGTCCTCCGAAGGTGGTAGCAATCAATGGCGGCGTGGCTAGCGCCCGGATGCATGGGCACTTCTTCTGCAGGAGCTTTTCGAACTCCTCCTGCGTCGTCGACTTCTTGCCCCGCGAGGGACGATCGATAGCCGCGATAACATTATCTGGCTTTCGTTTTCGGAGTGAACCCGAAAAGTCCCGCTGGCTTGTGTCGTTGCGTGTTGTCGTTTGAGCGCCGCAAATTATTATCTTGACGCCGCGGGGAACCGCTTCCCGCATCTTTCTCCTCTTGTTCGGACCAATCGTGCATCATGTCACGAAGGCCCGCAACAGTCTTTTGGCTGTTCCGCCCGAAATCCCTGTAGATGCTGGGGTCGGTGATGCCGTTGTAGAAACAGTCGATGATGTCTTCTTCCGAGATGTTCGCGATAGTGGCGCGGACGTCGAAGAAGCGACGCGTGTAGGATCGCAGGAGCTCGTTACGTTCTTGCTTGCACTGGGCAAGATCATGTCGAGTTCCTGCACGAGCGATCGCTCCCTGGAAATTGTCGATGAAGACTTTCTTAAGCCGTTCCCAGGAGTCATTGTGTTGCTGCCGAGGCTCTCCAGCCAAGTGAGCGGCGCAGGGTCCAAAGCCATCGGGAAGTAGACGACTTTGGTGATATTTGAGCCCCCGCGACGTCAATGGCCGTGAGTAGCAACGAAGCCACTGCTGGGGAGCCTGCTTGCCGTCGTACTTGGTGATGCCATCGGCTTGAAGCCCTCCGGGTACTTGTAGCTGCTGAAACGAGCGGAAAAAGCAGGAAATCGATCGCTACAATCAGTACCTTCATTCTCGACTTCTTCACGGGTCTTGCGCCTGGAAGAAATCACGGTGCGCGCATCGCGGCCTTCATTGATGTGTTGACGCAGATCCTCCGGAGGGAGTCGATGATGGGCTTGTCGTGGCTGACCCCCTTGCGGTGGCTGCTGCCTCCCGCCAGGGGTCTGGCTCCCGCAAGCGTTGTCGTTGCTGGGTGACGTCGAGGACAGCCGCCAGCCGCTCGGCTGTGGTTCTGACTTCGACTTTCACCCACACGCTCCTCCCTGATGGTAAGCGCCGGGTTGTGTTGATCCAACTGGATCCAAGCCCTCTGCGCGTACAAGAGTGCTTGACGTACCTCCGGGTCATGGCTGCGCTCGAGGATAGCCGTAACCCTGGCGATGTTGGCCACCGGAGTCCGAAACCCCCGTTCGCTGACGGCGGCGAACTCAGGATCGAGCTCACGATGCATAGATCTCCTACGCTCGTTGGCCCTCCTCGCCGGATTGTGCGGGCCCTGTTTCTGGCCCTCCGCGCTTCACGATCGGCGTCATTTTCGTCGCCGACGTTGGCTGTGATCTCATCCTCGGAGACCGCTTCAAAGTTGTCGATGGGAAAATCCCCATCGTCCTCGCCTTCTTCGGCCATCAGCACCTGGCGGGATGAAAGCTCATGAGAACTTTCGTCGACTAGTTCGGTCGACCCCTCAGCCTCGGTGGCCAACGGCCTGCCTTCTGAAAAGGCAAGGGCTCGAGGTGGGCCACGAGTCGGCCCTCTGCCTCGAGTAGTTTGGGGGGCGTCATGCCCCTCCAGTACACCACGTGCCCCTCCGGCAGGGGGTGACCACCAGATCACCGGTACCGGAACAACCCGAAGCCCCCCGACACGCGGTGGCCTCAAGCTTTCCGGTCTGGAGTAACAAGTCCAGGTCCTTCTCAGACATGGAGAAGGACCCAGAGTCGTGGGCCTCCTGAAGGTTAGTGGCCAATCGCACAAACCGAGTTGATATCGGTTGTGCTGGTCCCTAGATTGGAACGAATCCAAACCAGGGGGAGTTGACCAATACCAGAAGAAGTCGAAGCTAGATCGGACTCCAACTCGATCTGTGCTGCGGAAGCGTGGAGCGGCAAGTTGTCGAGCCCGTCGACGAACTTGTCAAGGTTGCTGCGGAGATCCGCAGCGGAGGTTTTGGCTTCATGTCGACGAGGAATCGCCGGAAACTGCCCGCACCATCTGCGATGCAGACCCATGAACCAAAAACGAACGTCGTACCCTGAGAGGGAACTGATCTGATGAATCCGAACGATGCCATCGAGCTCGCCGGTGGATCTTCGACGTGCACCCCTACCTGGCGCGCCAGCTGTCGGTGTTTAACCGGTGCCCACCGCGGGGTATACCCAAGGTGGTAAGTTTTTGGGGTGTATGGTTTGTATTGCCTTCTGTATTGAACGACCTAATGATCTCTCTCTTTTAGGGGTCCCTGACCTCCCTTATATATCCGAGAGGCCAGGGTTACAAAGATGCTAACCAACCCCCCTCCGAGGGA